>NC_053023.1:317549726-317721919 GCF_003073215.2 Triticum urartu | reverse complement strand
AATGACCCGAAAATTTCGGGGGAGATGCTATTTTATAGGTAGAGGGAGCTAGGAGAGTCCAAATGAGGTGCGGTTTTCGGCCACGCGATCGTGATCGAATGCTCTAGATGATGGAGCAGGTTTAGGTGGGTTTTGGGCCAAATTGGAAGGGTGTTGGGCTGCAACACACACGAGGCCTTTTCGGTCCCTCGGTTAACCGTTGGAGTATCAAACGAAGTCCAAATGATACGAAACTTGACAGGCGGTCTACCGGTAGTAAACCAAGGCCGCTTGGCAAGTCTCGGTCCAATACGGAAATGTTTAATCCCCACACACGAAAGAAAGCTAGAAATGACCACCGGAGGAGAACGAAACGCCGGAATGCAAAACAGACAACGGGGAAAATGCTCGAATGCATGAGATGAACACGTATGCAAATGCAATGCACATGATGACATGATATGAGATGCATGACAACGATAACAACACACGGAGACAAAAACCCGAACCCGAGAAAATAAAATAACTTAAGGCCAGAAACGGCAAGAGTTGGAGTACAAATTGGGAAAGTTACATCCGGGGTGTTACAACACTCCACCACTACGAATGGATCTCGTCCCGAGATCTAGGACTGAAAGAACGCCGGATACTCAGAACGGAGGTGATCCTCGCGTTCCTAGGTAGCTTCATGGTCGGAATGGTGTGACCACTTGACTTTGAGGAACTTGATCGACTTGTTGTGAGTCTTGCATTCAGTCTCTTCAAGGATAGCAACTGGGTGCTCACGATAGGAAATATCTTCTTGGAGCTCAATGTCCTCGAAGTTGACAGTGTGGTCCGGAGTCTTAAAGCACTTTCGGAGCTGAGAGACATGGAACACATCATGAATATTTGCAAAGTTTGAAGGAAGCTCGAGTTGATAGGCGAGATCGCCTCTCTTGCTGACAATCTTGAAAGGTCCCACGTATCTGGGGGCAAGCTTCCCTTTGATACCGAAGCGACGAGTACCTTTCATAGGAGCGACGCGGAGGTAAACATGATCTCCGATCTCGAAAGCCAAATCACGGTGCTTACTATCATAGTAGCTCTTCTGGCGGGATTGGGCTGCTTTGAGGTTATCACAGATGACTTTGCACATTTCCTCTGCCTCTGTGATTAAGTCATTACCCAAAAGCTGACGTTCACCGGTTTCAGACCAGTTGGGAGGGGTACGGCACTTCCTGCCATACAGAATTTCAAATGGGGCCTTGCCCGAACTTGCTTGAAAACTGTTGTTGTAGGAGAATTCAGCATAAGGAAGACAATCCTCCCACTTCATGCCGAAGGAGATCACACAAGCCCTGAGCATATCTTCAAGAATCTGGTTGACACGCTCGACTTGACCGCTAGTTTGAGGATGGAAAACTGTGCTGAAGCGGATGTTGGTGCCCATGGCCTTCTGAAAAGAATCCCAAAACTTGGAGGTAAAGATGCTGCCACGGTCTGAAGAGATCACTTGTGGAATACCGTGCAGAGAGACAATTCGAGAGGTATAGAGTTCCGCCAATTGAGCTGCAGTGATCGACTCTTTGATAGGCAGAAAGTGAGCCACTTTGGTGAGTTTGTCGATGACAACGAATATAGCAGCATTGCCACGCTTGGACTTTGGAAACCCAGTCACGAAGTCCATTTCAATGTGGTCAAACTTCCATTCTGGAATGGCAAGAGGTTGGAGGAGACTAGCTGGCCTTTGGTGTTCTGCCTTCACTCTTCTGCAGACATCACATTCATTCACGAATTGAGCAATCTCGCGCTTCATTCGAGTCCACCAATAAGTCTGCTTGAGGTCCTGATACATCTTCGTACTCCCAGGGTGGATGGAGAGGAGAGAATTGTGAGCCTCGTTCATGATCACTTTACGAAGGTCACCTTTGGGCACAACAATACGATCCTCGAAGAAGAGAGTATCCTTGTCATCAAGGCGGTAGCACTTGTACTTGGGTTGACTCTTGGCAATCCCAATCTTCACCTTTTTCACCATAGCATCAAGAAGCTGGGCTTGGCGAATCTAGTCTTCTAAGGTAGGAGAGACTTGAAGGTTGGCGAGGAAACCTTGAGGAACAACTTGCAGATTAAGTTTGCGGAAAGCTTCACAAAGCTCGGGTTGATAAGGCTTGAGAATCAGACTGTAGCAGTAAGCCTTTCTGCTCAATGCGTCAGCAATCACATTGGCCTTGCCTGGAGTATACTCGATACTCGGATTATACTCTTGAATCATTTCGACCCATCGAGTTTGCCTGAGGTTGAGATTAGGCTGAGTGAAGATGTACTTGAGACTCTTGTGATCAGTGAAAATGTCCACTTTTCTTCCCAATAGAAGATGTCTCCAAGTCAAAAGAGCATGCACAACTGCCGCCAACTCAAGATCATGAGTAGGGTAGTTCTTCTCATTGGGCTTCAATTGGCGAGAGGTATAAGCAACAACTTTCTTCTCTTTCATCAACACTGCGCCAAGACCTTGGAGAGAGGCATCACAAAAGACCTCGTACGGCTTGGATTCATCAGGCGGAGTCAGAACTGGAGCAGTGATCAATTTCTCTTTCAAAGTGTTGAAAGCAATGTCACACTCCGGAGACCAAACGTACTTGACGTGTTTCTGGAGAAGATTAGAGAGAGGCTTCGCGATCTTAGAAAAGTTTTCAATGAATCTTCAGCAGTAGCTTGCGAGACCGAGGAAGCTGCGGAGTTGCTTCATGTTCTGAGGAGGTTCCCAATTCACAATTGCAGACACCTTCTCAGGATTCACGGCAATGCCCTTGGCAGAGATGATATGACCAAGATAAAGAACCTCATCGAGCCAAAATTCACACTTGGAGAACTTGGCATAGAACTGATGTTCCCTGAGCTTATCGAGTACCAAACGCAAGTGCTTGGCATGATCTTCCTTGTTCTTCGAGAAAACCAGAATGTCGTCGAGATAGACCAAAACGAAGTCATTGGTGTAGGCGTTGAAGATGAAGTTCATCATGCAAGAGAAAGTCGGAGGAGCGTTGACGAGGCCAAAAGACATGACAGTGTATTCGTAAGAACCATAGCTTGTCATGAAAGCCGTCTTGGGAATATCTTGCTCACTGATTCGAATCTGATGATAACCCATACGGAGATCAAGCTTGGAGAATACTTGGGCACCTTTGAGTTGTTCGAACAGCTCGTTGATGTTGGGAAGTGGGTATTTGTTCTTGATGGTCTTCTTGTTCAATGGACGGTAATCAACACAAAGTCGGTCCTTTCCATCCTTCTTCTTCACAAAAAGAACACCACAACTCCACGAAGAAGAACTAGGTCGGATGAGACCCATTTTCTCTTGAATATCGAGTTGCTTTTTCAGCTCCTTCAACTCTTCAGGTCCGAGCTTGTAAGGACGCTTGCACACAGGTTCCGTGCCGGGCTCAAGATCAATAACGAATTCAACTGGCCGGTGCGAAGGCATTCCTGGAAGCTCGTCTGGAAAGACGTCTTGATATTCGCAAACGACTGGAATTTGCGAGATAGCATCAAGTTCACCCTTCTCATTGAGAGAAAACAGACGGATAGTATTATCCCGAGCAGCAAAGACAATTACATCCTCAAACGAATGAGTCAATTGAATCTGCCTGGCTGCACAATCAAGCTGAGCCTTGTGCTTAGAAAGCCAATCCATCCCGAGAATAAGATCAATATCCGAGTTACCAAGAACCACCGGAGAAGAGAGAAACTTGTAGTCGCCCAACGTGATAGTAACATCCGGGGCGATAGCGCTTGCATTCATGAATTTACCCGGAGAAACCACAGATAACTGTCTAGGCAAATCTTGTAAAGACAACTCATGCTTAGAAACAAATGGCCTCGAGATAAAACAATGCGATGCACCACTGTCAAAAAGAACTTTTTGCAGGAATATCATTAACAGGAAGGTTACCCATAATGACATCTGATGAGTCCTCTGCCCGAGCTGCATTCATCAAGTTGACCTTGGCGGACTTGGGGTTATGCTTGACCACAGCTGTACTTGCCGATCTGACAGGAGGAGGAGGAGGAAGACGCCTCTAGTTGAAGCACTTGTTGGCATAGTGACCCTTCTATTGGCACTTGTTGCACGTGACCTCTGAAAGCGGACGGTGATACAGAGCACTCGATCTTGGAGCTTGAGACGAAGTCTTGTTCTGAAAGCCAGGGTTGGGTGGGTGGGAAGAACCACTGCCACCTTTGCTCTTCTGCTGATATGGCTGACGAAACGGAGGAGGAGGAAGCCAATACTTCTGCTGCTTGGCCACTTGAGTAGAGGAAGAAGGAGTAACATCTCTGACTCGCTTCTTGGAAGCATCACACCTCAACTGAGCAGCCTCTTGCTTTAATGCCATGTTGTAGAACTCATCGTACCTCAAGGGCTCAAAGAGAACAAGAGCTAGCTGGATTTCTTCTCTGAGACCACCTCTGAACTGGTATATCATGCTCTTCTCATCAGGGACGTCCTGCTTGGCAAAGCGGGCGAGCTTCTGAAACAACTTGTTGTAGTCATAGACAGACAAAGAGCCTTGCTTCAGGTTGCGGAATTCCTCACGCTTGCTTTCAACCACGCTCTGAGGGATATGGTGAGCTCTGAAATCTTGACGGAATTCATCCCAGGTGATAACACGTCCACCTCTGGAATCCTTGTACTGCTGGAACCATTCTGCAGCTTGATCTTTGAGTTGGAAGGAAGCGAACTTGACAAAGTCCTCAGGCCTGACGTTACTGCACTCGAAATGCTTGCACAGATCCACAAGCCAATCGTCAGCATCGGTTGCCTCAACACAATTGCTGAAAGTCTTTGGCCCGTTAGCAAGGAACTGGTTGAGTGTAGCAGAGTGATTCTGATTGTTGCCTTGGTTCCCTTGGTTGCGCTCTTGGAGAATTTGCATGATCAACTGTGTGTTTGCATTGGTAGCGGCCATCACAGCTTGCCATGCCTCCGGAGGAGGTGGAGGTGGTGGCGGATCTTGATTCTGATTCTGACTGGTGCTCTTAGCGGGAGCCATCCTGAAGAGGTTGACCACCGTTAGCACATAGACAGATAAAATGAAGCTGAATCCAACGGAATGAAAATTGCAACATATAGTCTTCACATCTGAACAAAATGAACGAATGCATTCCTCTTGAAATGGTCACATATCCTTAAATTAAGAATCCACGTAGAATTAAGGTAGAGAAATAAATCAACAAGGTACAGATCAAGAACGAATAATTGGTAAGAAATCCCAATCTCAAACCAACATCCGTGGAAGAAGAACTAGAGCTACGAGAATTCCCACCTATGAAACTCCCGAACCTTTCCGGTTATGCAATTAGGTGTTGGGGATACAGGGGAAGCATAATATCTCACCCAATTCTAGCAAATCCTACATCCAGCTGTATCCATCCTTCAACACATAACCGAGAAAAACTTCGGAAACCATCTACCTCAACCTTCAAAAAGCATCCGTTATACAAGTTATGGCGATACTCCCAAACCACCGCCCCAGTACTAGGTGGCGTCGAGGTTATCTCACCAACGAACTGCATAAAAGAGATTTTCGATGTCGGCGTACTAAACTCAGGTATTCCAGAACTGCAACGATAAAATTATGACGACAACACCTCAGAGCTCAACTCACCGGGACACTTCCACAAAACCCCTGACAGGAGGCACCAAGACAATGTTCTCATCATAAAACCATCGGAACGATTCCAAGATACCCGCGTGATCCTAAAAAAAAATTAGTGAAATTTGAGAAGAGAAGAGTCAAAACTCTACGTCAGGATGCCTTACCAGAGCGATGAGGAGACTGGGAAGTAAAAAGAATTCCTAACTCTCCGATATATAATTCCTAAATGACTCAAAACATTTTTCTAGACACAACTCGGCTGCTAAAAACGATCAAGCAATGGGGCTCCTAAGGTTGGGGAAGGCTCTGATTACCAACTTGTCACACCCTCGATGCGACTATAGCTCCCACGTGTCGAGGCACCCTCGATGCGACTATAGCTCCCACGTGTCGAGGCACGACTTAGAGACATAATCGCATTGAAGGCATATGTCGCAAGTAAGGTAATCTTCACAACATCCCATGTAAATAATAAAGGGGAGATAACATAGTTGGCTTACACTCGCCACGACATCAATCAAGGACATAAATAACATTACATCATCCAAACACTCATGGCCCGACTACGGCGCCAAAATAAAAGATAACCCAACATGCGACACGGTCCCAATCCCCCAACTGGGCACCACTACTGATCATCAGGAAAGGAAACATAGTAACATTGAGAGTCCTCGTCGAACTCCCACTTGAGCTCAAGCGCGTCACCTGGAGCGGAATCATCAGGCCCTGCATCTGGTGTAATAGTAATCTGTGAGCCACAGGGACTCAGCAATCTCGCACCCTCGCGATCAAGACTATTTAAGCTTATAGGTAAGGCAAGGTAAAATATGTGGAGCTGCAGCAAGCGACTAGCATATATGGTGGCTAACCTATTCGCAAAAGAGAGCGAGAAGAGGAGGCAAAGCGCGAGCGAGAAACTAGAGACAACCTGCGCAAGCATTACTCCAACACCGTGTCCACTTCCCGGACTCCGCCGAGAAGCCATCACGGTAACACACTCAGTTGATTCATTTTAATTAAGTTAAGGTTCAAGTTATCTACAACCGGACATTAACAAATTCCCATCTGCCCATAACCGCGGGCACGGCTTTCGAAAGTTCAAATCCCTGCAGGGGAGTCCCAACTTAGCCCATGACAAGCTCTCACGGTCAACGAAGGAATAGACCTCCTCCCAAGACGTTCCGATCAGACTCGGTATCTCGGTTCTCAAGACACTTCGACAGGTTAAAACAAGACCAGCAACACCGCCCGAATGTGCCGACAAATCCCGATAGGAGCTGCACATATCTCTCTCAGGGCACACTCAGATTGAAACTTCCGGTAGGCCAGCCCAGAGTTGCCCCTGGTAGCCACCGGCGCTCGGTGGACCAACACTCAGAGGAGCACTGGCCCTGGGGGGGGTTAAAATAAAGATGACCCTCGGCTCCGGAAACCCAAGGGAAAAAGGCTAGGTGGCAAATGGTAAAACCAAGGTTGGGCATTGCTGGAAAAGCTTTAATCAAGGCGAACTATCAAGGGGTTCCCATTATAACCCAACCGCGTAAGGAACGCAAAATCCGGGAACATAACACCGATATGACGGAAACTAGGGCGGCAAGAGTGGAACAAAACACTAGGCGAGAGGCCGAGCCTTCCACCCTTTACCAAGTATATAGATGCATTAAGATAACAAGATAATATAATGATATCCCAACAAGTAAATAATGTTCCAACAAGGAACGGTCTCCAATCTTCACCTGCAACTAGCAACGCTATAAGAGGGGCTGAGCAAAGCGGTAACATAGCCAATCAACGGTTTGCTAGGACATGGTGGGTTAGAGGTTTGACATGGCAATTTGGGAGGCTTGAAAGCAAGTGGTAAGCATCGTAGCATTGGCATAGCAAAAGAGCGAGAAAATCTAGCATAGCAAAGATGATAGTGATTTCGAGGGTATGATCATCTTGCCTGCAAAGTTGTCAGAGTTGACTAGATCCTCGAAAGCAAACTCAACGGGCTCCTCGTTAGCGAACTCGTCTCCCGGCTCTACCCAAACAAGAGAAACAAACAACAAGGGCACAATCAACCACGTGCAAGGATCAACCAATATGATGATGCGATGCGGGATGCATATGCAAGATGTGACAGGAAAAGCAAGATCCTGGCCTCAACTTGGAAATCCAAGTGTGCCACTAGAAATATGAGATGAAATCGCTTGAAAACGATATAAGGAACGTCAGAATCGGAGTTACGGTTTGGAAATGGCAAGCAAAACAAATATGACACCGGTCTGCGATTTACAGCAAGTAACCATCTAAATGCAATGAGATGAACATGCTATAGCACCCAAACATGACAAAAAAATACATGGTAGGGATGGACTCAAGATGCTTAACAAAAGTCTAGCACTGAGCTACGGCCAAATCATCCATTAACAGGTTCAAACAAGCATGGCAAAAATGCATATGGCAAACAGATCTCAGACTTAGTGAAATTAACACTTGTCTGGAATTTCAGATCAGGTAGCCCTCTTCGGAGCAACAAAACTACATGCTACAGGACCTGAACATGGCAAAGTAAAGCATGGCATGGAGCTACTCAAAGAGCTTAACAAAAGTCCCTTAGTGACCTTGAGCCAAAAGGGATCAGAAAATACAATTGCAAGCATGTGAACATGGCAAAAACATAATCAGATCACAGACTTAGTGAAAACTGGAGCATGCTGAAAACAGATATCAAGTAGGCATGTTTACGAGCTCGATGCACTCACTACGGAGCAAGTCATGACAAGCTAAGCATACACCCATCAAGAACACACAAAATTCAAGCTAGACATGGCAAGAACAATAGCATAGCATGCACGGATCAACTACAACATCATCGGCAAAATTGCAAACAAGTTGACAATCTGCCCAGATTCACAAAGTAGCAAAAGTAGAGCTCGATTGACTCAAGCTAGGGTGCTCCATAATTGCAAACAAAGACATGGATGGATAGAGCACTACAAGATTAACAAAACATCCTTACTGATCATCCTCAAAAGAGGCACGGATCACTAGGAAACAACATGAACATATGGCCATATGAAATAAACAGATCAAGGACTTAGTGGAATTGCTAAGTCCCTGAAATCAGCACTACCAAGTGCCTCACTTCGCAAGCTTGTGCTAGTCACCACACACATCACAAAAATACATGGGTTGCACCTCTGGAAAGATGGCAAAACCCTTAACAAAACATATGTAGAGCTCATGGGCATATCATGCACACAATAATCATGGCAAAAATGACAAATATGCAAATGGAGTAGCAGATCTGACAATTATCTCAAGTAGCCCTCTTCTAACAGCATTTCGGGCATCAAGATGAACTCAAATGAAAATGATGCAATGGAAGAAATGATGTACTCTCTGAGATGAACATTTTGATATGCTACATGCCCAAAACGGAGATACGGATGCAAAGTTACGATGCGATGAACATAGAGCACATGGACGGATGCAAAGTTAAGATGCGATGAACAGGAGCACATGGATTAGGGTTAGGGATAAAAAGTCAACCGAGAGGGAGTTCCAGATCTGGATCCGGCCCGGAACACTGTAGCGGCTCGGCTCCCGTGGAACGACGGCGCCGGAGTTGGAGGTCGCCGGCGAGGTGGAAGCCCCGATCCGGCGAGGGGGACGCTGGATCCCGTGCGGCAGGACGGCACCGGCGCGGGGCGGCGGTCGAGGTGGCCGGCGACGAGCTCGAGCAGGGCGGCGGGCGGCTCGGCTTGCTCCGGCGTCGAGCTTGGCGGCGCGGGGCGGCGGCTGCTCACCGGAGCGCGAAGGAACGGGGCGGCGCGGGCGGCTGCGCGGAGGAGGACGAAGGCGGGCGGCGGCGCGGTGGACTGGGCCTCGGGGGCCGGCTGCGGGCCTCCCGGGCCGGAGCGGTGGGCGGCGGCGCAGGGCCACGTGGCTGCTCCTGAGTGGTAGCGGCGATGTGTCCGGCGGCCCGCGGACGTGTCCGACCGCGCGGAGAGGAGCGGGGCTAGGGTTAGGGGTGGAATGACCCGAAAATTTCGGGGGAGATGCTATTTTATAGGTAGAGGGAGCTAGGAGAGTCCAAATGAGGTGTGGTTTTCGGCCACGTGATCGTGATCGAACGCTCTAGATGATGGAGCAGGTTTAGGTGGGTTTTGGGCCAAATTGGAAGGGTGTTGGGCTGCAACACACACGAGGCCTTTTCGGTCCCTCGGTTAACCATTGGAGTATCCAACGAAGTCCAAATGATACGAAACTTGACAGGCGGTCTACCGATAGTAAACCAAGGCCGCTTGGCAAGTCTCGGTCCAATACGGAAATGTTTAATCCCCACACACGAAAGAAAGCTAGAAATGACCACCGGAGGAGAACGAAACGCCGGAATGCAAAACGGACAACGGGGAAAATGCTCAAATGCATGAGATGAACACGTATGCAAATGCAATGCACATGATGACATGATATGAGATGCATGACAACGATAACAACACACGGAGACAAAAACCCGAACCCGAGAAAATAAAATAACTTAAGGCCGGAAACGGCAAGAGTTGGAGTACAAATTGGGAAAGTTACATCCGGGGTGTTACAACAAGTTCGCTAGCATCGGGGAAGTTGGGCCAAGACAGGAGCTATACACGTGAAGAGATTTTTTGGTTGGAAGTGCTAGTATTATGTGGAGGACCGGAGGTTCAGTTGCGTACATTGGGGCATCACGTGCAAAGCTCGGATAATTTTTCACGGAGTCAGCCATACAAAGAACTATGGCACCATCGGTGTAACACCCCGGATGTAACTTTCCCAATTTGTACTCCAACTCTTGCCGTTTTCGGCGTTAAGTTATATTTATTTCCTCGGGTTTGGGTTCTTTGTCTCCGTGTGTTGTTGTCATTGTCATGCATCTCATATCATGTCATCATGTGCATTGCATCTGCATACGTGTTCGTCTCATGCATTCGAGCATTTTCCCCGTTGTCCATTTTGCATTCCGGCGCTTCGTTCTCCTTCGGTGGGCATTTCTAGCTTTCTTTCGTGTGTGAGGATTAAACATTTCCGGATTGGATCGAGACTTGCCAAGCGGCCTTGGTTTACTACCGGTAGACCGCCTGTCAAGTTTCGTACCATTTGGACTTCGTTTGATACTCCAACGGTTAACCGAGGGACCGAAAAGGCCTCGTGTGTGTTGCAGCCCAACACCCCTCCAATTTGGCCCAAAACCCACCAAACTCTGCTCCATCATCTAGAGCGTTCGATCACGATCGCGTGGCCGAAAACCGCACCTCATTTGGACTCTCCTAGCTCCCTCTATGCCTATTTAAAGACCCCTCCGAATCCGGATCTTCCTCTCCCCCTGAAACCCTAATTTCCCCTCGCGTGCCCGGACACGTCCGGCTGTCACCGGACAAAGTCGCCGCCACCCGCCCACGCCTATCAGGCGCCGCCACGTGGCACAGCAGCCGCCGCCGTCGCTCCGGCCTGGGAGGCCTAGCCGGGGCCCGCGAGGCCCATCTCCTCCGCGCCGCTGCCCGATCCCGCCGAGTCGCCCGCCGCCAGCCGCCGCCTCCCCGCCGGCGCGTGCCGCCGCACCCGGGCCGTCGCGGTCGCCGCCGCTCCGCCGCCACCTCGGCCCGGCCGCCCGCCGCCTTCGCGCTCCGCCGCCGCCGCCGACGCCGCCAAGTCCGGCCGGCCTCGCCTCTCCCTCACCTCCCCGCCGCCTTTTCGAGCTCGCCGGAGCCGCCGCCGCCTCGCCGAAGCTCCTCGGTTCGCGTGCCGATCCAGATCTGGGGCGAACCCTAGATCTCGGGGTGATTTTTTCTACTAAGTCCCGAAATTCTCAGTCCATATGCACATGTTCGTAGCCTCGTAACTTTGCATCCGTAGCTCCGATTCATGCATTTAGCATATCAAAATGTTCATCTCAGAGAGTACATCATTTCATTCCTTTGCATCATTTTCATTTGAGTTCATCTTGATGCCCGAAATGCTGTTAGAAGAGGGCTACTTGAGTTAATTGTCAGATTTGCTACTCCGTTTAGGTTTTTGTCATTTTTGCCATGATTAATGTGTGCATGATATGCCCTGATGCTCTACATGTGTTTTTTTAAGAGTTTTGTCATCTTTCCAGAGGTGCAACCCATGTATTTTTAGGATGTGTGTGGTGACTAGTGCAAGCTTGCAAAGTGGTGCACTTGCTAATTCTGTTTTCAGGGACTTAGTAATTTCACTAAGTCCTGGAGCTGTTTATCTCATGATGCCTTATGTTCATATTGTTTCCTAGTGATCCGTGCCTCTTTTGAGGATGATCAGTAAGGATGTTTTGTTAATATTGTAGTTCTATATACATCCATGTCTTTGTTTGCAATTACGGAGCACCCTAGCTTGAGTCAATCGAGCTCTACTTTTGCTACTTTGTGAATCTGGGCAGATTGTCAACTTGTTTGCAATTTTGCCGATGATGTTGTAGTTGATCCGTGCATGCTATGCCATTGTTCTTGCCATGTCTAGCTTGCATTTTGTGCCTTCTTGATGGTTGTATGCTTGTATTGCCATGACTTGCACCGTAGTAAGTGCATCGAGCTCGTAAACATGCCTACTTGAGTTATATTTCAGCATGTGTCAGTTTTTCACTAAGTCTGAAAACTGATTATATTTTTGCTATGTTCGCGTGCTTGCAATTGTATTTTCTGATCCCTTTTGGCTCAAGGTCACTAAGGGACTTTTGTTAAGCTCTTTCAGTATCTCCATGCCATGCTTTAATTTGCCATGTTCAGATCCTGTAGCATGTAGTTTTGCTGCTCCGAAGAGGGCTACCTGATCTGAAATTCCAGACAAGTGTTAATTTCACTAAGTCTGAGATCTGTTTGTCATATGCATTTTTACCATGCTTGTTTGAACCTGTTAATGGATGAATTGGCCGTAGCTCAGTGCTAGACTTTTGTTAAGCATCTTGTGTGCATCCCTGCCATGTATTTTGTTGTCATGTTTGGGTGCTGTAGCATGTTCTTTTCGTTGCATTTAGATGCCTACTTGCTGTAAATCGCAGACCGGTGCCATTTTTGAATCGCTTGCCATTTCCAAACCGTAACTCCGATTCCGGCGTTCTTTATATCGTTTTCCAGCAATTTCATCTCATATTTCCAGTGGCACACTTGGATTTCCAAGTTGAGGCCAGGTTCATGCATTTCCTATCATATCTTGCATTTTGCATCCCGCATCGCATCCCGCATAGCATATCATCTTTGCATTGTGTTGTTTGAGTTTGCACGTGGTTGATTGTGTCCTTGTTGCCTGTTTTTCTTGTTTGGGTAGAGCCGGGAAACGAGTTCGCTAACGAGGAGCCCGTTGAGTTTGCTTTCGAGGATCTAGTCAACTCTGACAACTGTGCAGGCAAGATGATCATACCCTCGAAATCACTACTATCTTTGCTATGCTAGTTTGCTCGCTATTTTTCTATGCCATTGCTACGATGCCTACCACTTGCTTTCAAGCCTCCCAAATTGTCATGTCAAACCTTCTAACCCACCATTGTCCTAGCAAACCGTTGATTGGCTATCTTACTGCTTTGCTCAGCCCCTCTTATAGCTTTGCTAGTTGCAGGTGAAGATTGAAGTTTGTTCCTTGTTGGAACATGGAGATTGTTCCTTATTGGAACATCGTTTATTTACTTGTTGGGATATCATTATATTGCTATGTTATCTTAATGCATCTATATACTTGGTAAAGGGTGGAAGGCTCGGCCTCTCGCCTAGTGTTTTGTTCCACTCTTGCCGCCCTAGTTTCCGTCATATCGGTGTTATGTTCCCGGATTTTGCATTCCTTACGCGGTTGGGTTATACTGGGAACCCCTTGATAGTTCGCCTTGATTAAAGCTTTTCCAGCAATGTCCAACCTTGGTTTTACCATTTTCCACCTAGCCCTTTTCTTTCCCTTGGGTTCTGCAGACTCAAGGGTCATCATTATTTTAACCCCCCCCCCCCCCCCCGGGCAGTGCTCCTCTGAGTGTTGGTCCACCTGTCAGCTACCGGTGGCCACCAGGGGCAACTCTGGGCTGGCCTACCCGTACCTAGGACAATCTGAGTGTGCCCTGAGAAAGAGATATGTGCAGCTCCTATCGGGATTTGTCGGCACATTCGGGCGGTGTTGCTGGTCTTGTTTTAACCTGTCGAAGTGTCTTCAATTACCGAGATACCGAGTCTGATCGGAACGTCTTGGGAGGAGGTCTATTCCTTCGTTGACCGTGAGAGCTTGTCATGGGCTAAGTTGGGACTCCCCTGCAGGGATTTGAACTTTCGAAAGCCGTGCCCGTGGTTATGGGCAGATGGGAATTTGTTAATGTCCGGTTGTAGATAACTTGAACCTTAACTTAACTAAAATGAATCAACTGAGTGTGTTACCGTGATGGCCTCTTCTCGGCGGAGTCCGGGAAGTGGGACACGGTGTTGGAGTAATGTTTGCGCAGGTTGCTCTCTAGTTTCACGCTCGCGCTTTGCCTCCTCTTCTCGCTCTCTTTTGCGAATAAGTTAGCCACCATACTTGCTAGTCGCTTGCTGCAGCTCCACTTATATTTACCTTGCCTTACCTACAAGCTTAAATAGTCTTGATCGCGAGGGTGCGAGATTGCTGAGTCCCTGTGGCTCACAGATTACTATTACCCCAGATGCAGGGCCTGATGATTCCGCTCCAGCACACGCGTATGAGCTCAAGTGGGAGTTCGACGAAGACTCTCAACGTTACTATGTTTCCTTTCCCGATGATCAGTAGTGGTGCCCAGTTGGGGGTGATTGGGACCGTTGTCGCATGTTGGGTTCTCTTTTTATTTTGGTGCCGTAGTCGGGCCATGAGTGTTTGGATGATGTAATGTTAATTATGTACTTGATTGACGTGGCGAGTGTAAGCCAACTATGTTATCTCCCCTTTATTATTTATATTACATGGGATGTTGTGAAGATTGCCTAACTTGCGACATATGCCTTCAATGCGATTATGCCTCTAAGTTGTGCCTCGACACGTGGGAGATATAGTCGCATCGAGGGTGTTACAATCGGGTACCAGGTTTGAGGTGGAGAAGTTCAACGGAACTGGAAGCTTTGGGTTATGGCAGACAAGGGTGAAAGATTTGTTGGCACAATAGGGATGCTTGAAGGCGTTGTTGCAGGATGCCAAGCCAGCTAAGATGGAGGCTGATGACTGGGAGGAGTTACAGTTGAAAGCAGCCGGGACTATACGGTTGTGTCTGTCAGACCAGGTTATTTATCATGTGATGGATGAGAATTCGCCGAAGAAGATCTGGGAGAAGCTGGAAAGTCAGTTTATGTCCAAGACTGCGACGACCAAGGTGTATCTAAAGCAAAAGTTGTATGGGATGAGGATGCAGGAGGGGTCAGATCTTGTGGAGTATATGAACGCCTTTAAGCAAGTCGTGACGGATCTAGCACGCTTGGGTGCGACGGTTGACGACGAGGATAGGGCAATTCTGCTTCTTTGTTCGTTGCCATCATCCTATGACCATTTGATCACTACTTTGACACACGGCAAGGAGACCGTCAAGAATGAGGATATTACTACAGCATTGCTATCTTATGATATGAGAAAGAAGAACGCGGTGGAAGTCTCTCATGGTGAAGGTTTGCTAGTCAAGGGTGAGCAGTGACGGAAGGGATATGAGGCTGGGAAGAACAAGAAAAATAAAAAGAATATACAGTGTCACAAGTGTAAGCAGTGGGGACATATGAGAAAGGACTGTCCAGAACTCAATGGTGGGGCCAGTGCTAATAAGGCAACTCATGGTGATGACTCAGACAGCAGTAGTGATGTTCTCATAGTATCAGACAGGCGGTCAACCAAAGGTGAAGCGTGGATGTTGGATTCGGCTTGCTCTTTTCATGCGACACCCAACAGGGAGTGGTTCTCTTCGTACAAGTTTGGTGAGTTTGGTTTAGCCTATGTGGGCGATGACACAGGTTATCGTGTTGCTGGAGTAGGTGACATCAAAATCAAGATGTTTGACGGAGTTGAGCGGATGCTTCGGGGAGTCAGGCATGTGCCGGGGCTAAGGAGGAATCTAATTTCGCTTGGTGTTCTTCATGATGGTGGTATGGTATTCCGTTGTGATCGGGATAGGAAGACCATGAGAATCATGGAAGATGAGGTGACCGTGATGATTGGAGAGAGGACAGCTTCGCATCTTTACAAGTTGCAAGGAAGCACTATTGCAGGTGGAGTCACGGAAGACTAGAGTTGCTGGAGTAGCAGCGGGGTTGGTATGAGGCACCCCACGTTGTAACCCATGCCAACATAATAGCACAGGCGCGCAAGGGGGAGCCGGCGGCGTGTGCCGGCGCCCGGGTGGCTGGGTGCGGTATTGTGACGGTGTCACGGGGAGGAACGCCCGTAGTCAAGCCTCGGGGATGTAGCCATATCGGTGAACCTCGTTAACAAATCTTGGTGTCGTACTCGTGTGATTGCTTGGTCCTCGGATGATCGACGGAGTGCCTCGGATTTATTCTAACAGGTAGCCCCACGTTATCCTGGCCATGACCTAGATAGGTAACCACCATAGCCGCCATCAATCCTAGAGCTCCTCGCATGTCATCGCTGCCGCCGGCTATGGTGGCAAGGATCAACGGGGAGAGGAAACAAGGAGTATGTCGTTGGCCAGAATGCCGACGAGGAGGCATCATGGACGTGATCCGACAAGGTGCTAATTATTCATGACGCCATGGCCGTGATCAGGCACGAATTCTTCACGGGTGTTGTGGTCGTGATCCGCCGAGGTCGACGAGGGACGGAAGAGCACACACGTGTCGATGATCGTGAGCGCGACCATTAGTGATCCCAATTATCTCAGCATACTGATCTCCTCACCGCCGTCGCTCTCCCCATCCGTGCAACACCACTCACGACAAGATTGGCACCTTTATTCCATGGTGACATGGAGACATCCCTCTGCACAGTGCCCTTGTTTGAGTTGGCGTCGTCTCTTATGCTTCTTGCCATCTACACCACCGGTTTCTTGACGTATGTACATCCGAAGTGGGAATGTGGTGCCTCATTGTCACAGATGCAATGCTTCAGCATGTGTATTAGGATTCCTAGTGCCTATGTACACATGTCAATGTGTGACATGATTCCAACTTGTGTATAATATGGTTTCAAGTATTTACAGGATTGCTTCCTTCTTTTTAAACAACCATGGCATTGACAATGCTTCGGTACTAGTATTTTAGTCCGGCTTTGACAATTATAAACCACTAGTCAATGTGTACGTGCAATGCACATTAATTTGGAAGTATATTAAGTGTATGCGGATATTAAATATGATATTATTTGCGTGTTATTATGTGATTAGCACTATATTTGACATGAAATTAACTACACGCTAAACGTGTTGAGCGCTCGACATTGAAGCGGTCTAGGTCGTTGGATTGACATGATTTGATGGCCGAGATTAATTGGATCAGCCCATTTGAGTCTTTTTATATTGGTATAGATATAGATATAGATGTTTCCGATGTCTCACCAAAACATAAAATGCATCAATATCGTAAGTGTCATGCTTGAACCATCAATAAATTGTGCTTCGCAATACAAGAACATGAGAATCGTGATGCATGGTTTGTAATGTTGGAAGCACGTTTATATTACCATGGAAACAAGTATGAAATGAAAGGAGGGATGTGTGATTATATGGACCTGGGGTGAATATCCAGATCATATACAGCAGCGTGATCAAAGTAAGTTTGCGATTATTTGAAGCATATTTCTATAGAATTGAAGCAAATTTTCATTGCATCAGAATCACCTTTGATCACGCCCAAGTAATTAATTAATTTCCTTAAAATATGCAACAATTTGTTTCCATAAAATCAGCACCTAAGAGTGATTGCCTGAACCTAGCACCCAAATGCATGGTAAGCCCACGTACGCTGATTGATTTGTAGTTTGGAAAGTCCTACGCAGATGGACAGCATGCAGCCTTGCTGCATCCACCATTCATTCAAGATTGCATCCAACGGCCTATGACCGGTCTGATAAGAAGCAAAAAAAACAGTAGTCTGATGCCTAGGTGCTCCCAAAATATTAACATCTACAATATTGAAGTTATACAATATGAAAACTGAATTCATGACACATCTAATGATATTGATTCTGTATAGTAAATGTTGATATTTTTTTATAAAGTTGGTCAAACTTTACAAAGTTTGACTTCAGACAAATTTTATATGCAGTATAAAAATGACCGGAGGGAGTAAGGTCTCGCCCTCCATGTTCCCTGTGACATGAGTTGTATTCTTTGGAAAAAAACTTGACCCCTGTGTTTACATTACAGATTAGAAAAACTGCAGGAGAAGAAGCGAAGGCAGAAGGAGGCTAATTGTCCAAATTAGCACTGAAACTGCAGCGGCACAAATTAGCTCCGGTTCTCTCTCATGGGTTTAATTATGAATGGTACTCTAAATGCGTATACAGTTCCTTTTTTATGGATCCTCTTTGCGGGGTCTGCTCGACCGCTTCCTGCGACGGCCCGTAAATTAGTAATTTGCATTTCAATTTCGGGCATGAAAATACATTTCTTTACTTCTTTATTTTCTTTGAAGGCATTGCATACATAATAATTCATCAAATCTTTACTAGAATAGCATGACCAAAGAAAATAAGAACCACAATTAGGCATTTTAGAAGGTATCCAACTTCCATAACTGCTCCCGCTAGCTGGACCAACATCTTCTCCATGCATTCATTATTGATCTGCGGATTCTTGATATTGCATTCTTCATTCTTCTTTTTTGATTTTAAAGAAGTAGACGTTGCTTCCCCTCTAATGTAACGCCCCAAGACCGGAGCTGCAGATGCCTTCCAGGGTTTCCGGGTTTCGTTGTGTGTTTTGTTTCGTCTGTTGCATTCATCTTTGCATCGTGTGCATTGCATCATGTCATCATGCCATCATGTCATTTCTTTTCTTAACTCAACTAAATAAACCGTATGGATCTTCGATCCATTTAAACCGAGGGAATTCACATGGTGATTCTCTTTACAACATATCCTCTCGATATTTAGAGAGCTATAGTAATTATTCCATTTATTTGGAATTAACCATAACACACTTGCAAATATCCCATGCCTTTGTTATCTCAATTCTTGGTCTCCAAACTTTGCCCATAAATTCTTTCGTCATTTTCCGGAGCTCCACAAAATCCGAACATTTTTGGACCTTCCTAACCCTCACTTCCTATTCAACCATTTGATTTTAAATCAAATGAGTTTGAATTTTTTAAAACTTTAAAAATGCCCAGTCCATTTTTGCTAGTCCGGGAATATTATCCGCATGCCCAAATTCTTAATCTAACCTTCTCTTCTCTCTTTTCCTTTCTTTTTTTCTATTATTTAAAAGAAAGGAAATAGCAGAGAGAAAAGAGAGACCAGCAGGCCGGCCTCTAGGGTCCATCCCTAGGCCCAACCAGCCGCCGGCCACCCTAGGTCAACTCCTGGGCCAGCTCCAAGGCCAAAGCCCACCTAAGCATCCTAACCCTAGCCCGCACCATCGCTCCTCCTCACTCTCCCCTCGTTCGTCTTGTCCCTCCCGAGCGCCGTCACGCAGGGAGAGGGCAGCGCCAACCCCTCTCCCGATCCACCTCTCTCCCCCCCGTTTCCCTCGCGCCTCTTGACGCCGTCCAGGCCAGGGCTCCCTCGCCACCGGAGCGGAGCTGCTCCTCATGCCAGGAGCCCTGCACGCCCGACGCCGGCCTCTGCCAGCGCCTTCTCCATGGCGCCACCGCCGGCGAGCCCTGCCAGTTCCTTCGGCCTCACCGCCCTCTCCTTCACCTCCTCGCGCCCGCGCCTCCTCCTCCCTCCGTTCGGCTTCAAGCTCGCCGCCTCCCTGCCATGGCGTCCGTGTTATATCGTCGCGCCGGCGACCACGATCAGCATCGTGCCTCTGCCGTCGCCGCACCACGTTCCTGCTCCAACGCCATCTGCCTCCCCCTCGCTGTTTTGCCAGCCATGGCCCCTCTGCAACCCGCACGTCGCCCCGGCAAGTCTGCCGCCTTCTCCTTTTTCGGGTTCCTTTCCAGCGCCGCTCGACACTGCTCTACCCTGCACGTGACCCTGCGGCTCGAGCTCCTGTGGTCTTCTGTGTTGGGGTTTGCTCCCGAGCTCCACCGTCAAACCCCGCCTCCTGCCTCCATCGAAGGCCGACACGTCAAGCTCGACCCCGAATAGGGAATAACGCCAAGTACCAGACGCGGGGACCGTCAAGTTCGTCACCGCCGTCAAGTGAACGAGACCGGCAAGTTCGAAGACCCCAAGTACCTCTTCGAAACGACCGAGTACCACTACCGTCGACCCTCGAAGACCCGTGGACGTCAAGTTCCGTGTCGTTGACCCCGAACCTCTACGAAAACGTGTACGACTACTTCCGTGGCCGAAGACCCGTGTACAACTACCGTCGCCGAAGGCCGTCGAGTGAACGTCTACCCACATCGTGTATTTGACCAAGTTCGATGACGACCTCCGAAGAACTCGGATTCACCAAGTTCCACTACCGTCGCCTTCGGAAACCTCGGATGCGTCAAGTACCTTTAAAACGACGTGTACCACTACCGGCGAGGACCAATTGTACCACTACTTCTTCTACCATCGCGGAACGACTACTTCCCGACGAACTCGAACCGTCCGTTTGCACGCTTTGAAGGTATAACCCGAGACGACGCCCGTGAACGAATGTTGTGTGATGTATGAGATGCCGTTTGCACCGTGTCCGAATTGTCACTCGTTTCCATGCCACTAACCCGTGGGAACCCGGTAGTCGGGAGCACCCCACCATCTCTAGCATGTTTCGCACATCCGCACGCTTCCTTTTGCACCGGTATCTCCATGAGCTACCGGAACCGATATGTTGCCGTGGCATCATTTTCGGATTCGTTGCCGTGGCACCCCTTTCTTCCACCACGGTGACAAATGCTTCATAACATGCTCATGTCAACATTTTCATAAAATTGCTTAAAACTTGCATATGTCATTCGCATCAATAACAACATTTAAAATTATATTGTTGTTTCATAATTTGCTAAATGCATATGGGGATTTACCGGATTTGTTGTTTGTTATATCCGGCCCCATTTAAATTGTTTAGATGTATAGTTTTGTTATGCTTCACCTCTTGCCATGCTAACAACATTTAATATTGTTGGGTACATAAACGAGAGAGAACTAAATAGATGTGGTGTTCTGTCAATATGCAACTCCGTTGCATATTGAGCTCCACTTAATTTGTAGGGTTTGTGCACTTTGCCATGCCATGCCTCATTAAACCGGACATGCATCATACTTGGTTGTGCATCATGCCTGTTATGTGGTGGTTGTTTACTATGTTGTTGCTTCTTTCCGGTGTTGCTTCTTCGGGTTGGTTCCGTAACGTCGCGTTTGTGAGGAACCGTTCGACTACGTCCGTTTGTCTTCTTCATGGACTCGTTCTTCTTCCTTGCGGGATTTCAGGCAGATGACCATACCCTCGAAATCACTTCTATCTTTGCTTGCTAGTTGCTCGCTCTTTTGCTATGCCTATGCTGCGATACCGACCACTTGCTTATCATGCCTCCCATATTGTTAAACCAAGCCTCTAACCCACCTTGTCCTAGCAAACCGTTGTTTGTCTATGTTACCGCTTTGCTCAGCCCCTTTTATAGCGTTGTTAGTTGCAGGTGAAGATTGAAGCTTGTTAGATGTTGGAACATGGATATTTTGTTGGGATATCACGATATATCTTATTTAATTAATGCATCTATATACTTGGTAAAGGGTGGAAGGCTCGCCTTATGCCTGGTGTTTTGTCCACTCTTGCCACCCTAGTTTCCGTCATATCGGTGTTATGTTCCCGGATTTTTGCGTTCCTTACGTAGATGGGTTATGATGGGAACCCCTTGACAGTTCACCTTGAATAAAACTCCTCCAGCAAGGCCCAACATTGGTTTTACCATTCGCCACCTAGCCTCTTTCCTTGGGTTAGGCCAGCCCAAGGGTCATCTTTATTTTAACCCCCCCCGGGCCAGTGCTTGTCTAAGTGTTGGTCCGAAATGGGCAGCCTGCGGGGCCACCTCGGGGAAACTTGAGGGCTGGTTTTACTCGTAGCTTGACCTATCCGGTGTTGCCCTGATAACGAGATATGTGCAGCTCCCATCAGGATGTCGGCGCATCGGGCGGTTTTGTTGGACTTGTTTTACCATTGTCGAGGATGTCTTGTAGAACCGGGATACCGAATCTGATCGGAATGTCTCGGGAGGAGGTCTATTCCTTCGTTGACCGTGAGAGCTTGTCATGGGCTAAGTTGGGACACCCCTACAGGGATTTGAACTTTCGAAAGCCGTGCCCGCGGTTATGGGCAGATGGGAATTTGTTAATGTCTGGTTATAGAAAACCTGAACTTGACCTTAACTAAAATGAATCAACTGCGTGTGTAACCGTGATGGTCTCTTTCCGGCGGAGTCCGGGAAGTGAACACGGTGTTAGAGTTATGCTTGACGTAGGTTGTTCTAGGATCACTTCTTGATCATAGTTTCACGATCGTGCTTTGCCTCCTCTTCTCGCTCTCTTTTGCAAACAGGTTAGCCACCAGATATGGTAGTCGCTTGCTGCAGCTCCACTTCATACCTTTACCTTACCCATAAGCTTAAATAGTCTTGATCGCGAGGGTGCGAGATTGCTGAGTCCCCGTGACTCACAGGTACTTCCAAAACCAGCTTGCAGGTGCCGATGAGTCCGTGCAGATGACGCAACCAAGCTCAAGGAGGACGATGAAGATCTTGTCTTTTGTGCTGTTTCGTTCTAGTTGATCAGTAGTGGAGCCCTGTTGGGGTCGATCGGGGACCTTTGTCGCTTTTGGGGTTCTTCTTTTATTTTGGTTCCGTAGTCAGACCTTGATTGTATTGGATGTTGTAATGCTTTATTCATATATTTGTGTGAAGTGGCGATTGTAAGCCAACTATGTATTTATTTCCCTTATGTATTACATGGGTTGTGTGAAGATTACCTCACTTGCGACATTGCTTTCAATGCGGTTATGCCTCTAAGTCTTGCTTCGACGCATGGGAGATATAGCCGCATCGAGGGCGTGACAAGTTGGTATCAGAGCCTTCCCCGACCTTAGGAGCCCCCATTGCTTGATCGTTTTTAGCAGCCAAGTTGTGTCTAGAACATGTTTTGAGTCATTTAGGAATTATATATCGGAGAGTTTAGGAATTCTTTTTACTTCCCAGACTCCTCATCGCTCTGGTAAGGCATCCTGATGTAGAGTTTTGACTCTTCTCTTCTCAAATTTCACTAAAAAAATTTAGGATCACGCGGGTATCTTGAAATCATTCCGATGGTTTTATGATGAGAACATTGTCTTGGTGCCTCCTGTCAGGGGTTTTGTGGAAGTGTCCCGGGGAGTTGAGCTCTGAGGTGTTGTCATCATAATTTTATCGTTGCAATTCTGGAATACCTGAGTTTAGTACGCCGACATCGAAAATCTCTTTTATGCAGTTCGTTGGTGAGATAACCTCGACGCCACCCAGTACTGGGGCGGGAGTTCGGGAGTATCGCCATAACTTGTATAACGGATGCTTTTCGAAGGTTGAGGTAGATGATTTCCGAAGGTTTCTTGGTTATGTGTTGAAGGATGGATATAGCTGGATGTAGGATTTGCTAGTTTGGGTGAGATATTATGCTTCCCCTGTATCCCCAACACTTGATTGCATAACCAGAAAATTTTGGGAGTTTCATAGGTGGGAATTCAAGTAGCTCTTAGGATATCTTTCTGACGGATATATGATATGAAATTGGGGTTCGACGTCTAGTGGTCCGCCTATTCACGGTCGATTTTACAGTGATCTCGTTGTGTCTTAAAGAGTCCTTGGCTATGCCGACTCAGGGACGCTTCGTATGTCATGTGCACTGCCTTGTACATGATGATGCTGTACAATCGAGCCCGTGTAGGCCCCACCACGAAAACTTCGGACGAAATCTCTATCATATGTTTGTTCCGGCTTATTCTGCAAGCCAATCCTTTGTTTTTGTTTTGAGTTGTGGTATTCGAGTTGCTTCAAAGTCAAATGTTGATTCCATATCTTTCTAAGTGGTGTTCTCATATTCCTATGTGAATACTAATCCTTCTCGTTTATTGAGATTGTCATGTCAATTCTTCTCACCGGCGTGTCTCTCTTCAAGTGGATCCGTTCATTTTCCACATCCGCAAGATTCAATCTCAGTTTTCTCAACGGTGTTCATTACTTCCGTCTCCAAGTTGCCTTTGTTTTTCCCACCCTCCCTCCCTTTGTTTTCTTCAAGGACTCAGATTTCTTAATCAAGTATCTTTTTATTCGTGTGAAGTCTCTCCATTCTTTTCGTCAATGTTCTTATCCGGTGATTCTCAAGAAGATACTAACGGAGCTTCAAGTTATCATTATTCGTTCTTTTTCTTCTCCGGTGGAACCAATTCAAGCCTTGTTGATCATATCATTTCCTCGTTTCAAATACCTTCTCTTGCCGGTGCACCTCATATTCAGTCATTTCTCGCTATTCAATTGTTCCGGAGTGCTCAAGATATCTCGAAGATTCGTGTTTCCCACTCTACTGATGTGTCCCGATGTTTCGATGAGATGGTGGCTATCGTTTTCTGTGGGAGTCGACCTTGATGATCCGACTACGAACATGCGAGACGTCGCGCCTTAGCAATCGCTAAACCAACTTCCGAGGGTTATTGACCACGCCGGAGCACGATCAACCTGACCACGAGGGTCTGTTTCCTGCGAGCAAACGAAGAACAAGCAAGAAACTGAGATTGCAATCGGGATATTGCGAATATAAGATGAAATCTTTATTGATCAAGGTGGGGTTCTGTGACGTCTTGGTCTGGTCGTTGGACACAAACGAAGTACGTGAAGTTGCAGCTATGGCGAACGTTTAATCTAAACAAAACCCAAAGTCTAAACTACGCCCTAAGGGCTGTATATATGGAGGAAGAGGGGGGAATTTCGTAGCCCTTGAGGGTGGGGTCCGAAACCAACCCTAACTCTTGTTTCCCCACACATACGGACTCTAAAAATAGCCTATACTTAACTATTTCGAAATTACATGAGCCTGGCCCATTAATAAGGTGACGCAGCACCTAGAATAGCCTATGGACGAATATTATGAAGTGGCATCTTGTATATTTCGTCCAAGGCTTCATGCACTCCTTATGGCGGCTTCAAAGTCCTGAAATCATCACTTGTAACTCTGTTCTTGATCCCCTTGCGCATGCCATCAACTCCATGTGTGTTCTTGCTCCAATGTTCATCCTTCTCCAAGCTAGGCCCTTCATTTGTAAGCAAAACAAATGTATCCAATTTAGGCAGCATCATAATCTCATGAACATTAGAATCATTACCAAGAAACGAAACTACCTGGTAATTTAATTGGCGTGCGCGAGCTCTAGTAATTGGTCCAGTATATGTAACAGTAGGAGCTGTGGGTGTAACAATGGTATTGATGTCCTCATCATCCTCCCCTTCTTGAAATGAAGTCGTCCTCGACGGAAGCGCATCTTCCTCACCCAAATAAGGCTTCAAATCTGCAATGTTAAAAGTGGGACTAACCCCAAAATCTACAGGTAGCTCAAGTTTATATGCATTATCATTTATTTTCTCTAACACCTTAAAAGGACCATCAGCACGTGGCATTAGCTTTGATTTGCGCAGATTAGGAAATCTATCTTTACGCAAATGTAACCAAACAAGATCTCCAGGCGCAAACACAACATGTTTTCTACCCTTATCTCCAGCAAGTTTATATTTAGCATTCATACGCTCAATGGTTTCCTTAGTTAACTCATGCATTTTTAAAATCAATTCAGAACGTTCTTTAGCATCAAAATTAACCTTCTCTGAAGATGGAAGAGGCAACAAATCAATAGGTGCACGAGGTAGGAAACCATACACAATTTCAAAAGGGCACATCTTAGTAGTAGAATGCAATGAACGATTATAAGCAAATTCAATATGAGGCAAGCATTCTTCCCACATTTTCTTGTTATTCTTCAAAACAGCCCTAAGCATAGTAGACAATGTTCGATTGACTACTTCAGTTTGTCCATCAGTTTGGGGGTGACAAGTAGTACTAAAAAGCAGCTTAGTCCCCAACTTAGCCCATAAACATCTCCAAAAGTGGCTAAGAAATTTAGTATCACGATCTGAAACAATAGTATTTGGCACACCATGTAAGCGAATAATTTCACGAAAGAACAAATCAGCAACATTAACAGCATCATCACTTTTATGACATGGTATAAAGTGTGCCATTTTCGAGAACCTATCCACGACAACAAATATGCTATCCCTCCCCTTCTTTGTTCGAGGTAAACCTAAAACAAAGTCCATAGATATATCCTCCCAAGGAACACTAGGTACAGGCAAAGGCATATATAAACCATGAGGATTGAGTCGTGACTTAGCTCTTTGACATGTAGTGCAGCGAGCAACAAAACGCTCAACATCCCGTCTCATCTTTGGCCAAAAGAAATGTGTAGCAAGTATATCCTCCGTCTTCTTGACGCCAAAGTGTCCCATTAATCCTCCTCCATGCGCCTCCTGCAACAACAAAAGACAAACGGAGCTAGCTGAAATGCATAGCTTGTTAGCACAAAACACAAATCCATCGTTAAGAACGAACTTGTTCCAAGTTCTCCCTTCCTTACAATTCTGCAATACATCTTTAAATTCAGCATCATGAACATATTGATCTTTGATGGTCTCCAAACCAAATATTTTAAAGTCAAGTTGTGAAAGCATAGTATAATGACGAGACAAGGCATCAGCAATAACATTTTCTTTACCCTTCTTGTGTTTAATGACATAAGGGAAAGTCTCAATGAATTCAACCCATTTAGCATGTCTACGGTTCAGTTTTGCTTGACTTTTAATGTGTTTCAAAGATTCATGATCAGAATGTATAACAAATTCCTTGGGCCATAAATAGTGTTGCCATGTTTTCTAAGGTCCGAACAAGAGCATATAATTCTTTATCATAAGTAGAATAGTTCAGACTAGGCCCACTCAATTTTTCAGAAAAGTATGCAACAGGTTTTCCATCTTGTAATAACACACCTCCTAATCCAATTCCACTAGCATCACATTCAAGCTCAAAAGTCTTATTGAAATTAGGAAGTTGGAGTAAAGGAGCATGTGTCAACTTATCTTTCAATACCGTGAAGGCTTCTTCCTGTGCGGTACCCCAAACAAAAGGCACATCCTTCTTTGTAAGCTCATTGAGAGGTGCAGCAATGGTGCTGAAATCTCTCACAAAACGCCTATAGAAACCAGCGAGGCCAAGGAAACTCCTCACTTGTGTGACCGTTTTGGGCTGCGGCCAACTCTCAATAGCTTCAATCTTGGCTTTATCAACTTCAATTCCCTGTGGAGTAACAACATTGCCAAGAAAAGATACTCGGTCGGTGCAAAAGGTGCACTTTCCAAGGTTTCCAAACAAACGTGCATCATGTAGAGCAATAAAAACAGCACGTAAATGTTCCAAATGTTCCTCCAAAGATTTGCTATAAATCAATATGTCATCAAAGTAAACTACCACAAATCGTCCAATGAAAGCACGTAAAACTTCGTTCATTAACCTCATGAAAGTACTAGGTGCATTAGTTAACCCAAAAGGCATGACTAACCACTCATATAATCCAAACTTAGTTTTAAATGCTGTTTTCCATTCATCACCCAACTTCATACGAATTTGATGGTATCCACTACGCAAATCAACTTTGGAGAATATTGTAGAGCCACTCAATTCATCAAGCATATCATCTAGCCTAGGAATAGGATGACGATAACGAATAGTAATATTATTAATGCCTCTACAATCAACGCACATACGCGACGTACCATCCTTTTTCGGCACTAAAATGATAGGAACAGCACCAGGACTAAGGGATTCGCGTATATAACCTTTGTCGAGCAGTTCTTGTACTTGACGCATAATCTCCTTCGTCTCCTCTGGATTGGTACGGTATGGTGCACGGTTGGGTAGCGAAGCACCGGGAATTAAGTCAATTTGATGCTCAATCCCTCGAATAGGTGGTAATCCCGGTGGCACGTCTTGTGGAAAGACATCAGCGAACTCCTGCAAAATGTTAGTGACAGCAGGGGGCAAAGAGGAAGGCACGTCCTCGAATGAAAATAATGCCTCTTTGCACACAAAAGCATAGCAAACAGATTTGCTAAAATCTAGCTCATCAATATCAGATTTGGTGGCAAGTAAACATGCACTTTTCAATTTATTTTCAGAAACAACAGTAGATGGTTTATTATTAGGCTTCATTTGGTGCTCAAATTCTTTTGCCACAATCTGATTTTCACTCTTATTTGTCTCCTGTTTTGCTTTATTAGCTCTATTAATATCATCTTTCAAAATGGAATCAGGAGTCATAGGAAGCAAAGTAATATTTTTATCGTTATGAACAAGAGTATACTGATTGTTTCTACCATGGTGTACAGAATTTTTATCAAATTGCCATGGTCTACCAAGTAATAAGGAACATGCTTGCATAGGTACCACATCACAATCAACATAATCAGCATATGTAGAGATACTAAAATGCACACAAACAGTACGTGTTACCTTAACCTTGCCGCTGTTGTTGAACCATTGGATGTAGTAAGGATGTGGATGTGGTCTTGTGGTGAGAGATAGCTTCTCCACCATCTCCATGCTAGCCAAGTTATTGCAGCTCCCTCCATCTATGATCACGCGAACAGAACATTCCTTCACAACTCCCTTTGTATGGAACAAATTATGCCTCTGATTTTGCTCAGCTTGTGTAACCTGCACACTCAAAACACGTTGAGCAACTAAACATTCATACCTGTCAGCATCTTCAGGAGCCATGTATTGCGTCTCATGATCAGAACCGTCTCCACCGTGTTCTTCACGTGTAATAAGAGCCAAAGTCTCCTCATCATAGTCACTAGCGGACTCATACCCACCATCCTCAGTAACAATCATCACACGCTTAGATGGGCATTCTCTCGCATAATGACCTCCAGCCTTGCAACGTCGACAAATAATATCATGTGTTTGCCCCGTTGATGCCATGGATAAAGAAGAGCTCTTTGCAGGCCCAGAAGGTGTGCTCTTGGCAGATAGTGGTGATTGTGCCTGCTTTATTGTATCACGGTTGGAGGTGGCAGCCGACGGAGGCGCCGGTGTAGCAGAACGTGTGGAAGTAGATGATGCACGTGGTGTCCATGATGAAGGTCGACCTGCAGAAAAGTTAGTCCGCGCCAATGCCTGTCGATCCTGCACTTCACGTTTAGCTTTACAAGCAAGATGGAATAAACGAGTGATATTAGTATACTCCTTATACTCTAGAATCGTCTGAATCTCTCTATTTAATCCACCCATAAAACGTGCAAGCATAGCTTCATTCTCCTCAACAATACCACATCTAATCATGCCAGTTTGTAATTCCTGATAATATTCTTCTACAGAATTTTTCCCTGTCTTAAGCGCTGCAATTTTTGAAGTAATTCACGTTGATAATATGGTGGAACCCAACGAGTACGCATGGCAGTTTTCAAAGCAGCCCAAGTAGCCGGAATAGGATATAATCTACAATGCTCAGACCACCAAACACATGCAAAACTAGTGAAAGCACAAACAGCAGCAGGAACACGTCTCTCCTCGGAATATTGTAAACATGTAAATCGTTGTTCAGTTTCTAACTCCCAAGTAAGATATATATCAGGAACATATCTACCCTCAAATGGTGGAATATTCAATTTTAGTTTAGGGAGATGGTCATGATCTCGTACCTGAGGGTGAGCCCTACCATTGCCATTATTTGCATGTGGACGACCTGGTGGTTGCTGTGCTGGTGGTGGCACGTAGTTATGATTTTGATCAACCTCATCCTCATAATCTCCCACATAATCATCCTCCTCCACATCAGCAGTAGGAGCCACAGAAGTATCAACAGCAGCACCAGCAGTTTGGCCCGACTGAAGAGGGACACGGCTCGCTCGGCGGAGGGCTGTTTCCCGACGTGGAGGTAGTCGGTGTTGTTGCTGTTGTTGCAGAGGTGCGGCAGGAGCAGCCGGTGGTGGTGGTGGAAAACGCGAAAGCAATTCAGCAAACTTGTTATCGAGCTTTGTTTCAAACGTCTTCTCCATGCCATCTATCTTCTCCATGGCCTCTTCAAATCTGTTTATCACATCTTGCACCTGTACACTCATCATTTGCTGAAACGTATCATGAAGCTCCTTGTTCGTCAAATTCTCCCAGTCAGTCTCGTCGGCTTGTGATCCTGGCATGGTTAGCAGCAATAGAAACACACAAGAAGATGATCCTACAGACTACTAACAAGTGGTGGTGGTGGCGGGTGTCACAAATCCGTCAAGCAAATCTCAAATTCATACCAGTTCTTACCCAGCAGCAGGCGGTGATCGGCAACCGTTGTAGTCAAAACTCTCAAAAGCTTGGATAGAGCGATTGCCAGGGAGAGTCAAACGCACGACGTAGATGTATGTGGAGCTGGGAAGGCTTATAGTATGGTAGCAAAAAGGGTCAGCAATAATCAATTCAGAGATGCAAAGTTGAATAAACGTTCAACGATGGTACTGTGCTGGTCCTAGGCTAGACCGTGCTAGAGACGCGAGCCTAGAACACTAACAAAATCACGGCGCTGCACGTAAATAAGGGAAAAGCACACTCTGGAACTCTTTTTTTTCGCTCTTTTTTTTGCGCTCCTTTTTTTGCGCTCCTCTTTTTTTTTTGCGCTCCTTTTTTTTGCGCTCCTCTTTTTTTTGTGAAAAATCACTATAATGGCGAGTGTCTCAAAACTCTTCCCTCGTCAAACTGATAGGATGGGCACGAAATTTTTTTTTCACTTTTTTTTCAGAAATCAGGGCAGCGATGACGAAGAAGTGCGACAAAAAATCACTATGATGGCACGTGGCTCAAAAGACTCAGAAAAGCCTAAAATAGGATAGGGAAAAAAATTGCCCGTGAAAATTTTGGCCTAAAAACTGCCCGGGGGTCTCCAGACTCTTTTTTTTTCCGAGACCTACGCAGGCAAGGAAACACGAATCAGAATTTAGATTGATCTCAAGAACAAACCTAATATGAGAAGAACTCGGATTGGTGGTGGATATATGGTTGTGGTATATGGCAGCGGTGGTGGTATATGGTAGCGGTGGTGGTATATGGATACGGATTGGTGGTGGTATATGGATATGGATTCAGAGCGGTGGCGGATAAGCAAAAGTGGTAGATGGCAAGGCGATGATGATGGTGCGGCGGCGGCGTGACAACTTATGACCAGAACTCGAAACTCTAAAGACTAGACTCTAAGACCAGCAACTTGACACGACGATGCAACCGCAAATTCAACAAAGCAAAAACCCTAAAAAGATTATGCAAAGGCTCAGATTGGTTCGGATATGATGAACTAACCCTAATTTTTTTTTCTGGCTTTTTCGTGGACTGTAGGTATGAAGAACAGACTCGATCTAATCTACGAAAAACTGTAAAATCTCACCGAGCAACCTGGAAATCTGATACCACTTGATAGAGGCTAAGGTGTCCCGATGTTTCAATGAGATGGTGGCTATCGTTTTCTGTGGGAGTCGACCTTGACGATCCGACTACGAACGTGCGAGACGTCGCGCCTTAGCAATCGCTAAACCAACTTCCGAGGGTTATTGACCACGCCAGAGCACGATCAACCTGACCACGAGGGTCTGTTTCCTGCGAGCAAACGAAGAACAAGCAAGAAACTGAGATTGCAATCGGGATATTGCGAATATAAGATGAAAGCTTTATTGATCAAGGTGGGGTTCTGTGACGTCTTGGTCTGGTCGTTGGACACAAACGAAGTACGCGAAGTTGCAGCTATGGCGAACGTTTAATCTAAACAAAACCCAAAGTCTAAACTACGCCCTAAGGGTTGTATATATGGAGGAAGAGGGGGAAATTTTGTGGCCCTTGAGGGTGGGGTCCGAAACCAACCCTAACTCTTGTTTCCCCACACATACGGACTCTAGAAATAGCCTATACTTAAGTATTTCGAAATTACATGGGCCTGGCCCATTAATAAGGTGACGCAGCACCTAGAATAGCCTATGGACGAATATTATGAAGTGGCATCTTGTATATTTCGTCCAAGGCTTCATGCACTCCTTATGGCGGCTTCAAAGTCCTGAAATCATCACTTGTAACTCCGTTCTTGATCCCCTTGCGCATGCCATCAACTCCATGCGTGTTCTTGCTCCAATGTTCATCCTTCTCCAAGCTAGGCCCTTCATTTGTAAGCAAAACAAATGTATCCAATTTAGGCAGCATCATAATCTCATGAACATTAGAATCATTACCAAGAAACGAAAGTACCTGGTAATTTAATTGGCGTGCGCGAGCTCTAGTAATTGGTCCAGTATATGTAACAGTAGGGACTGTGGGTGTAACAATGGTATTGATGTCCTCATCATCTACATTCGTTCAATCTCTTTCGAGGATGTTATCTCATTCAAGCCATTTATTTCAACCGGTGAAATCTCTCTTTTAAATCGTTCTACGGTGTTTCTTTTGAGTGGGCCCTAACCCACAGGTTTTTTTCCCAGGATCTTACCTGACTCTTCTAATTCTCCCGGAGATATCCGTAAAATTCTTTTCGAAGTTTGACGTAAGAATGAACTGTCATCAGTCAAATGTTTTTTGCCAAGATCTTTCAAATTCTTTTCATCATTGGTTCAACCTTTCCAATTTTAATTCCGGAGTACCTCACTAATTCATGGTGGTGTTTCAGTCGTCATTCTCAGATTTTGAAGACCGAAGAAGAATTTCTTTTAAATCTTGCCCCATTCTCTGCCATCCTCTCATAGTTGTTTTGATTGTGAGAATTCTTTTCACCTATCCGGAGCAATTCAAGAGTCTTCTCAGTGTGTTATCCGGAGTCCACCAATTCAGTTTTATTCATTCTCAGCTGTCAGTTATCATTCTCCAATCTTACCGGTGCATCATTCAATATTCTCTAATCAGTTCATGATCTCTTCATTCTCATGTATCTAAATCCTAGCAAGAATCTTCGTTCATTTGCTAATTCTTCCCGGTGTTCCTTTATTTTTTCTTCGTCCATTTTAAATTCTTGCGGTGGTTCTTCCAAGATTCTTCTTCCTTCGTTTATCATATCAATGCATTCGTGCTTTCCAAATTCTACCGGTGGATCGTTGAAGACCTTCTCAAGTTGAGCTATATCTAACTTCATCCTTGCTACGAGAATAGTAGTATGTCAAATCCACTGCTTGTCATCAATTTAAATTGGTGAAGGATAAGCATAACATAATTCTTATTCTTGTTCATCCAAGTGATTAATTCCTTAGTCCGAAGGTTCATTGAAAAATTCTCGGTTTCTTTGTTTCATCTTCTATTTTTCCCGGAGTTCCAACCTTTTTCAACTACTTCACCACGGAGATTCATTTAAATCGGTACAAGGATTCACCTTGTGTTTTCAACTTCTCTTTCTTTTCGTTTGATCAGTCTTTTATTACCGGAGTTCTTCGAGAGTTTCTTCATGGTGTCTCATCAAGGAGTTAATTCATTCTCAAAGTGTTCATCGAGATTCTTTTCAGAGGAGTTCAAGCTTTCTTCTTGCAATCCGGAGTGCAATTCCTTCTACCGTATCAGTTGAGGGTGTGTTATGTCATTCTTGATAATTTGAGTTCATGTCTCATGATTCACATGTTGTTAAGAATGAGGTATTTAAAACCCATCAATCGCGTCATGGGAGTTATCTTGGGTTATAGTTCACCTAAAGCCTTCCCTAAGGATTGTTGCTATTATGGTGCTCATAAATGACTCAAGTTCGTTTATCCTCCCGGTGAAATAGCTTCTCGTCTCCTTGTAATATAAATCCAATCAAATCTTTTCCATGAGTGGCAGGTTGTCACCTCATAATTTGAGATGTACTCCATAAGACCATATCAAGCTTATTCTTTTCGTTGTTGGCTTTCCAATAACTCCGTTCGACCCTTCTCCTAAGGATGCCTTCTCAAGCTCTTTTGTGGCAGAAGTTGGCATTTTCTTCTCAATTCTTCTATTTCAATTATCTATCTTCTATTCTTCCGTTCCGGAGGCATTGTGATGTTGCTCACCTCAGTCCATCTTCTCGGACTGTCAGGACCATGTTTTGATCATGCTTATCCTTTTAACCGGAGTATTGTGTCCCTTTGCTCAAGCTCTTTCATTTTATCAAGTTTTTCATCTCTTTTAAACCGGAGTGCTGTCCAAGATCTTTCTTACCCATTGTGCCATTCTTTCAATAGTTCCGGAGGCAGTGTATTGTTGTTTTCATCAAGTATCCCCTAATCTTGTCAAATTCATGTTCAGTTCCTTCCATTTTCACTCGAAGTGCTGCCCAAATTATACCATTCTTTTCCCCTCTATCTTGTTTTAACCGGAGTGTCATACGAATTTGTTCTTCCTTGTTCCTCTTCCCTACCGGAGTGCTTTCAACTTTGTTCTACTTCGTTGCATTCTTACTTTCAAGTTGTTCAACTTCTGAAGGTTCTTTGGTTTCACTCGCTTGTCAAAGGAGCAACTTAGTTTTACCTCTTCTCTTCCTCTTCTTTTCCCTCCGGTGCCATCCTAAATCTCGGGACAAGATCCTCTCGTAGTGGTGGAGTGTTGTAACGCCCCAAGACCGGAGCTGCAGATGCCTTCCAGGGTTTCCAGGTTTCGTTGTGTGTTTTGTTTCGTCTGTTGCATTCATCTTTGCATCGTGTGCATTGCATCATGTCATCATGCCATCATGTCATTTCTTTTCTTAACTCAACTAAATAAACCGTATGGATCTTCGATCCATTTAAACCGAGGGAATTCACATGGTGATTCTCTTTACAACATATCCTCTCGATATTTAGAGAGCTATAGTAATTATTCCATTTATTTGGAATTAACCATAACACACTTGAAAATATCCCATGCCTTTTTTATCTCAATTCTTGGTCTCCAAACTTTGCCCATAAATTCTTTCGTCATTTTCCGGAGCTCCAACAAAAATCCGAACATTTTTTGGACCTTCCTAACCCTCACTTCCTTTTCACACCATTTGATTTTAAATCGAATGAGTTTGAATTTAAAACTTTAAAAATGCCCACTCCATTTTTCTTGGAACATGCGCATTTTTGCTAGTCCGGGAATATTATCCGCATGCCCAAATTCTTACTCTAACCTTCTCTTCTCTCTTTTCCTTTCTTTTTTCTGTTATTTAAAAGAAAGGAAATAGCAGAGAGAGGAGAGAGACCAGCAGGCCGGCCTCTAGGGTCCATCCCTAGGCCCAACCAGCCGCCGGCCTCCCTAGGTTAACTCCTGGGCCGGCTCCAAGGCCAAAGCCCACCTAAGCATCCTAACCCTAGCCCGCACCATCGCTCCTCCTCACTCTCCCCTCGTTCGTCTTGTCCCTCCCGAGCGCCATCACGCAGGGAGAGGGCAGCGCCAACCCCTCTCCCGATCCACCTCTCTCCCCCCCCCCCCCCTTTCCCCCCCCCCCCCCCCTCCCCCCCGTTTCCCTCGCGCCTCTTGACGCCGTCCAGGCCAGGGCTCCCTCGCCACCGGAGCGGAGCTGCTCCTCATGCCAGGAGCCCTGCACGCCCGACACCGCCCTGCCGGCGACCTTCTCCATGGCGCCACCGCCGGCGAGCCCTGCCAGTTCCTTCGGCCTCACCGCCCTCTCCTTCACCTCCTCGCGCCCGCGCCTCCTCCTCCCTCCGTTCGGCTTCAAGCTCGCCGCCTCCCTGCCATGGCGTCCGTGTTATATCGTCGCGCCGGCGACCACGACCAACATCGTGCCTCTGCCGTCGCCGCACCACGTTCCTGCTCCGACGCCATCTGCCTCCCCCTCGCTGTTTCGCCAGCCATGGCCGCCTCTGCACCCGCACGTCGCCCCCGGCAAGCTCTGCCCGCCCTTCTCCTTTTTCGGGTTCGTTTCCAGCGCCGCTCGACCCTGCTCCCGCTTCCTGCACGTGACCCTGCGGCCTCGAGCTCCTGTGGTCTTCTGTGTTGGGGTTTGCTCCCGAGCTCCACCGTCAAACCCCGCTCCTGCCTCCATCGAAGGCCGACACGTCAAGCTCGACCCTGAATAGGGAATAACGCCAAGTACCAGGACGACGGGGACCGTCAAGTTCGTCCACCGCCGTCAAGTGAACGAGACCGGTAAGTCCGAAGACCCCAAGTACCTCTTCGAAACGACCGAGTACCACTACCGTCGACCCTCGAAGACCTCGTGGACGTCAAGTTCCGTGTCGTTGACCCTGAACCTCTATGAAAATGTGTACGACTACTTCCGTGGCCGAAGACCCGTGTACAACTACCATCTCCGAAGACGTCGAGTGAACGTCTACCCACATCGTGTATTTGACCAAGTTCGATGACGACCTCCGAGAAACTCGGATTCACCAAGTTCCACTACCGTCGCCTTCGGAAACCTCGGATGCGTCAAGTACCTCTTTAAAATGAACGTGTACCACTACCGGCAAGGACCAATTGTACCACTACTTCTTCTACCATCACGGAATGACTACTTCCCTCGACGAACTCGAACCGTCCTGTTTGCACGCTTTGAAGGTATAACCCGAGACGACGCCCGTGAACGAATGTTGTGTGATGTATGAGATGCACCGTTTGCACCGTGTCCGATTTGTCACTCGTTTTCCATGCCACTAACTCGTGGGAACCCGGTAGTCGGGATCACCCCACCATCTCTAGCATGTTTCGCACATCCGCACGCTTCCTTTTGCACCTGTATCTCCATGAGCTACCGGAACCGATATGTTGCCGTGGCATCATTTTCGGATTCGTTGCCGTGGCACCCCTTTATTCCACCACGGTGACAAATGCTTCATAACATGCTCATGTCAACATTTTCATAAAATTGCTTAAAACTTGCATATGTCATTCGCATCATAATAACAACATTTAAAATGATTATATTTGTTGTTTCCATCAATTTGCTAAATGCATATGGGGATTTACCGGATTTGTTGTTTGTTATATCCGGCCCCATTTAAATTGTTTAGATGGTATAGTTTTGTTATGTTTCACCTCTTGCCATGCTAACAACATTTAATATTGTTGGGTACATAAACGAGATTCGAACTAAATAATTGGTGTGGTGTTCCGTCAATATGCAACCCGTTGCATACTGTGCTCCACTTAATTTGTAGGGTTGCTTGTGCACTTTGCCATGCATGCCTCATTAAACCGGACATGCATCATACTTGGTTGTGCATCATGCTGTGTTGATGTGGTGGTTGTTTACTATGTTGTCTGCTTCTTTCCGGTGTGCTTCTTCGGGTTGTTTCCGGTAACGTCGCGTTTGTGAGGAACCGTTCGACTACGTCCATTTGTCTGCTTCATGGACTCGTTCTTCTTCCTTGCGGGATTTCAGGCAAGATGATCATACCCTCGAAATCACTTCTATCTTTGCTTGCTTAGTTGCTCGCTCTTTTGCTATGCGTATGCTGCGATACCTACCACTTGCTTATCATGCCTCCTATATTGTTGAACAAAGCCTCTAACCCACCTTGTCCTAGCAAACCGTTGATTGGCTATGTTACCGCTTTGCTCAGCCCTCTTATAGCGTTGTTAGTTGCAGGTGAAGATTGAAGTTTTGTTCCTCGTTGGAACATGGAGATGTTGTTCCTTGTTGGAACATGTTTACTTGTTGGGATATCACAATATATCTTATTTAATTAATGCATCTATATACTTGGTAAAGGGTGGAAGGCTCGGCCTTATGCCTGGTGTTTTGTTCCACTCTTGTCGCCCTAGTTTCCGTCATATCGGTGTTATGTTCCCGGATTTTGCGTTCCTTACGCGGTTGGGTTATAATGGGAACCCCTTGACAGTTCGCTTTGAATAAAACTCCTCCAGCAAGGCCCAACCTTGGTTTTACCATTCGCCACCTAGCCTCTTTTTCCCTTGGGTTAAGCCAGCCCAAGGGTCATCTTTATTTTAACCCCCCCCCCCCCGGGCCAGTGCTTGTCTAAGTGTTGGTCCAAAATGGGCAGCCTGCGGGGCCACCTCGGGGAAACTTGAGGGCTGGTTTTACTCGTAGCTTGACCTATCCGGTGTTGCCCTGATAACGAGATATGTGCAGCTCCCATCAGGATGTCGGCACATCGGGCGGTTTTGCTAGACTTGTTTTACCATTGTCGAGGATGTCTTGTAGAACCGGGATACCGAGTCTGATCGGAATGTCTCGGGAGGAGGTCTATTCCTTCGTTGACCATGAGAGCTTGTCATGGGCTAAGTTGGGACACCCCCGCAGGGATTTGAACTTTCGAAAGCCGTGCCCGCGGTTATGGGCAGATGGGAATTTGTTAATGTCCGGTTGTAGAAAACCTGAACTTGACCTTAATTAAAATGAATCAACTGCGTGTGTAACCGTGATGGTCTCTTTCCAGCGGAGTCCAGGAAGTGAACACGGTGTTGGAGTTATGCTTGACGTAGGTTGTTCTAGGATCACTTCTTGATCATAGTTTCACGATCGTGCTTTGCCTCCTCTTCTCACTCTCTTTTGCAAACAGGTTAGCCACCAGATATGCTAGTCGCTTGCTGCAGCTCCACTTCATACCTTTACCTTACCCATAAGCTTAAATAGTCTTGATCGCGAGGGTGCGAGATTGCTGAGTCCCCGTGACTCACAGGTACTTCCAAAACCAGCTTGCAGGTGTCGATGAGTCCGTGCAGATGACGTAACCAAGCTCAAGGAGGAGCTTGATGAAGATCTTGTCTTTTGTGCTGTTTCGTTCTAGTTGATCAGTAGTGGAGCCCAGTTGGGGTCAATCGGGGACCCTTGTCGCTTTTGGGGTTCTTCTTTTATTTTGGTTCCGTAGTCGGACCTTGATTGTATTGGATGTTGTAATGCTTTATTCATGTATTTGTGTGAAGTGGCGATTGTAAGCCAACTATGTATCTCTTTCCCTTATGTATTACATGGGTTGTGTGAAGATTACCTCACTTGCGACATTGCTTTCAATGTGGTTATGCCTCTAAGTCGTGCTTCGACACGTGAGAGATATAGCCGCATCGAGGGCGTGACATCTAATTTCTTCTCTAATTGCACATGCAGCCGCATCATTAGCCTCAATTCTACCAACTAGTGCACGGACGTCTATTAAGTTTCTTTCTATCAATAAGTTGATGTATTTTTCTTCCCAAAACCAAAATAAGCATCCGTCTTCGTGCACGCATGACCATCTCAATAAGCTATTGAAATTGAACCGAATAGGTTGACAAAGCCGAATGAAAACAAGAACATACCTCGTCGTTCTCGCATTTGAAGAATACCCATCCGGGGTGTTTCGACGTGCTAAATGTTAGCTGCACCACTTTCTGCATGCAGTCGTCGCACTGTATGAGCGGCGTCGGCGAGCCGGCTAGCCGCTGCGCGAGCGCCGAGCCCGGGCGACAACCGGCCGACTACTTGCTAGCAAACCAACGATGACGGCTAGAGGACGGACTAGTACCTGCATGCGGCGCTAGGGCTTTGTCGGGGCTGTGCGGGGTGCTCCCCGACCAATCCATGGCTTGGTGTAGCCACCGGTGGCCGAAAACGCCAAATCCGGGGGCCAAGGCAAACAGTCGCCGATCTGCAACTATCCGGTCGCACGAGGTAGGAGGAAGTGGTAGAGGACAATCTCGGGCGAATCTCGGGCGTGTGGCGGCCCGTCGGTGTGATCCCGCCAGCTGGTATGGCCGGAATTGTGGGCGGCGGTGGGTGGGGGAAAAGCGCGGGCTGAAATGCCTCCCCCCCCAACCGCTATCGCTATATACAGGGCACCGACGGGGCGAGGGGGAGTACCCGCGTTTTCGCGGGTTGGGGCGGGACTTTTGCCGCGCCCCGCAAAAAAATTTACGGGTCGAACGCGTTTGCGGTATCTGATCGGGCAGCATTTTCCGTGCGGACCCGTATTTTGACAGTTATTTTACAGGTCAGGGCATTATACGGGGTCCGCTAAAGATGCTCTAGCAACATGAAACCTGTGTGGCGTTGCACCATCTTGTGTCCAGGTTGTATGCTCTAGTTGGTAGATTGTAAACTTTGTTGCATTTTGACCTAAGTATTTGAATCATGGCAGAGCCAGTCAACTAGTTGTCCTTTTAGTTCTCCAGATGCTTAATTATCTCCAGCCTAATTTTTGTTCTGTTTTGCTTGGAACAGTGATGCCGCATGTTCAGTGTTGTGGTGATGTAGGTTTGCTTCTCCGGTGTTTAGCCGTATGTTCCAGTAAATCTTGTGTAATCTCTCGATCTACAGCTTTGAAAGCAAACATGAGTACATTCCATGGGTCTTTGAGAAAATCTGAAACAAGACGATATATTTGTTCCGTGTGGGAGCTTATCTTTTGCCTCGGTGTAATTTCAGGCAAAAACTATAAATTTGACATGTAGATAAAAAGAATTCACAAAGTAAATTGTTGTTAGAAAAAATTCACTCCGCTGACCTTTTTGTGTAGCGCCCGACAGCCAGGCGCCACACTACACTGTGCAGCGCCTGATTGACAGACACTACACGTCTAATCTGTATCACACCTTGAAATGCCTGAAAATTTTTAAGTCAGCGTGCAACGCCTAAGAATTAAACGCTACACTATATAGTGCAGCGCTAGAGTCTAGGCGCTGCACTAACAGCTATACAAGGGACAAAGCAAAACCTTGTACGGACGCACTACACGCAACCGACGGATCACCAAACCACGTGCATGCATGCCGTGTGCGTGCATGCGTGGCCACAGCCTCGTAGGGCCTACAGCAACGTACTGCATGCATGAGCGTCGTGTGCTTGTTTGGATCTTTCGTGCTGCTTAATGCGAATCTTTTTACTAATTAACTGGACATCAGTGTAGCGCCTAGGTGCTAGACGCTGCACTGTATAATGTAGCATCTAGCCCTTAGACGTTGCACATTAACTTAGAATTTTCAGGCAGTTTAGGTTTGAACGCTGGTTAGGTGTATAGCGTCTGTCAGTCAGGCGTTGCACTGTGTAGTGTGATGCCTTGTTGTTGGGCGCTACATGAAAGGGTCAGTGGAGTAAAAAAATTTCAAGAACAGTTTATTTTGTGAATTCTTTTTGTCTACAGGTCAAATTTATCATTTTTGCCGCAATTTCATGAGTTTTGGTATTGCAATGCCATCTGTAGACTTGGTAAAGCAGCAGAAAGACATAGACTGAGGAGTCGGAGGCGATGGAACGGATCTAGTCGAAGCGCCCGTCGGTGTCGATGAAGCGCTTGAGCGCGCGCATGAGCTCCGCAGACGCGGCGGACCATGGGTCGATGGTGAAGAAGCCGTGCTGCTGCCCCTCGAACTCCCTCACCCCCACCGGCTTCCCCATCGCCCGCAGCCTCGCGGCGTAGTCCACGGCCCTGTCACGGAGGATGTCGCGGCCTCCGACCACCACCAGCGTCGGGGCCAGCTCCACCGCCTCCAGCGCCGGGCTGTCCGGCCCGAACGGGTTGGAGGCCGGGTGGTCGACCGTGGCGCCGGGAGGCAGCGAGAGGCGCCAGTAGCGGTCGTTGAGCGGGCGGTTGAGGAACGCGTCGTCGGGGCACTCCGCCTCGGACCTCGTCCGTTCCGTGCCGCCGAAGAAGGGCATGAGTTGGACGTAGCCCCTGACGCGTACGTTGCCCAGCTCAGAGCGCCCGGCCGCGGAGCCGAAACGCACGGCCAGGTGGTGGGCAATGGTGCCTCCCGCGGAGTCACCAGAGATAAACACCCGAGTAAAGTCGGCGGCCTCGGTCAGCCATGTGTCACCGGCGGGGCCGGCCTGCGAAGCAAACCAGAGGAGGGCGGCGGCGCCGTCGTCGATGGCCGCGGGGAGGCGGTTCTCGGGGGCGAGGCGGTAGTCCGGGGCGACCACGACGGCGCCGAGCTCGGCGGCGAGGCGGAGGCAGTAGTTCTGGCAGTTGGGCCAGGTGCGCGAGCCGATGCAGAAGCCGCCGCCGTGGTAGTAGAAGAAGACCGGTAGGAGCTGGTTCCGCTGGCACGGCCTGTAGAGCCGGAGTCCCAGCCCGCGGGGCGCGTCGAACTCGGCGTCCTTCCACTCCACGGTGCCGTCGTCCCGCACCGGCGTGGCGAAGCTCGGCCCATCCCTGCGCACCACGGCCCCGTCGCTGTACACCAACAGCACGCCCCGGCAGTCGTCCACGACGACGGGCGCGGCAGAGTCCTCGGAAGCCATTATAGCAGTGAACCGTGGTGAGATGGGACTTGCCAGGTGCGAGGTGATGATATAGACCCGGTTCAGTGGAGTACGCGACGTGTGCGCTGCACCAGGTGGAGTTGTGTGTTTGTCGTCGTCATCTCGGCCGGCCGTGCTGGTGCAGGCCATCGACGGGGTCCGGCGGCCGGCACTAGGGGACAAGGCTTTGCCGTCACGCAATAAATACAGCGTCCATAGGTGGAGCTTGTAATACAAGTATTCCCTCAATTCACATATACTCCTACAAGATGTTGTAACTTTTTTGAATTAGATGTACACGTTTCATTTCAGTTTGTGTTTGGTACATATTCGAAATATCCAAAGCATCTCATATTTATGAACGGAGGGAATATATGACTGTTACAAGAAGAGTATAGAGCAAGAACGCTATTTTGTGAAACCAGGATGTAAACCACTCCCTCGTGTTTTGGAGGTATGTTAATATGTGAAGCAGGCCCAGTAAACGGTGCCATGCATGTATACTACTATTGGTACAAATAACACCAAGAGATAACAACGTCCTGGTCCTTTTATTCAGGCCCAGTTCTTTTGCCAGAATCTGGGGATTCTCCCAGAATCTGACCCCTACCCAGCTTCTCCTAGAATCTTTGAGCCCCATTTGTTTTACAACCCTGTCTAATTAAACCCTAACTAGATAGGATTGTGAAACAAATGGGGCTCAAAGATTCTAGGAGAAGCTGGGTAGGGGTCGGATTCTGGGAGAATCCCTAGATTCTGGCAAAAGAACTGGGCCTCAGTATGGCCGGGCCGGGCCGGGTACTGTAAGTTGTAACTTGTAACTCATGAAGTATGTGTTGGTGTCCTCGGGTAAGGCTGTAACAGATCCAAATGTTTCATGGACGTATTCAGTGGCGGCACCACGACAAACTTGAACAACCGAACCCACTGCCATGGAATCAGGCACTTGGTTGGTCAGATGCAGACGTGGGGTGGGATGAGCTTTCCTGGATTCATGATGTTGTTGGGATCCAGCGCGGCCTTTATCCTTTTCATCGTCCTCAGTGACTCCATCCCCAGCTCCTTCTCCAGGTACTGCCAATGCACACACCAAAGCACTTGTCACTTGTCACACTCATGGGTGCTGACTTGTTGATGACTCATGTGGAAATTCGAAACAAATCACGGCCTTGATAAGATAAAGAGGTCATAGGTCACCTGCCTTCATTTTCCCTGTGCCAACACCATGCTCTCCTGTGCATGTACCTTCCATGGACAGAGCAGTATGAACCATGAAATGGTTTAGTCTCTCTGCTTCCCTTCGCTCTTCCTCCTGGCTTGGATCAAATAGGATAATTGTGTGGAAATTTCCGTCACCGGCATGGGCGATAACCAAACTGAAAACATGCACAAGTCAGAGAGAAGGTCCTCCTGGATAATTAAAAGGATAGCATACTGTACTGTCATGCTGGAGCTGCGGTAAGAATCGCATGCTACTTCATCAAGAGTTCGAATTTTCAAACTGCCCTGCTCTCCTATAAATACAAATCTAATACAAAAGAGATGGCCATGGCTTTCCTAGCTACAACAGATAACAAAGTGGGAAAAACCTAGGTACTGCGTAAGGGAGAATATGTACCAAGTCAATGGTGACGCATCAAGTAGTTGCTTAGATACAGATATGCATTCTGCAAGTCTAGACAATGGAACACAAACGTCCTGCATGAACAACAATTGGGGCGGCATTAGAATTTACAAGACTTGATGCAGTTCATCCACTGAAAACCGACAGATAATAAGGCTACAATAATCATAATGACCATTGGCCGATCTCTGTGAGCAGATGAGATTAAAAAAATTATGAAGCTGACAAGATCTGCATTTACCACCAAGGGACAAAAAAGCCATATGTTGATTCAAACAAAGAGAAGAGAGCGGCACCAGTTACCCTTTAGGCCTTTACATAACTGATAAGATATTCCGTTGCTATTCGCTAAGTACCCTATACTTGAATGTGAACTAAAATTGGATCACATTCCATATTTTTGCCAAATGATGATTACATTGGGGCATGTTGACAAATGCCAAGATTCACAACTAAGGAGGTAAACATAATGGTATATGATGCATGCCACTAGAGACTAGCTATCTCTAACCAACCAAAAAGGTGATGATTATAGTGATATCAAATACTGAGCAAGCAATCAAACCGTTATCATAGCTTCATGATCAGGTTTCATGGCAAACCCAGCCCAAAGTGCCTCCTTCCTGATCTGCACATAGAGGAAAATGCCATTAAAATATGCTTCAAGACCAAATATCCTATATATCACAGTACTACTATTCTCCAGAAACCAGGGAACATAATGTCGTACTGTATGACACTGGTATTGCATGGCCTGTGCACAATCATGCGGCACAACGAAACATCTGTAGATTAGCTCTACAAGTTCAGATGACTGACCTTCCACAGTTCCTCTTTAGCATTCGGCTCCTCCACAAAAACAAAATCAGAACCATGGTGCTCTGCAGCAATCTTTTGAACCAACAGTGTTTGTTCAAGTGCATATGCTTCTGAATAGTTGCAATGGAAAGAGATTAACAAAGAAAAGGAAGATCAGCCAGTTCTTGATGTGTAAGCTGAAGGAATGTTTGCAGCTTAAGAAGAGCTTTTAAGTGACTTGTCCAAGCAAGTGAACAACCAACAGAAGACGATAGTAAATTACTGAATATGTGTTAATTACATCCCCAAGATAAGGAACAGCTGTAGACCACAAGCATGAGCTATGGTATCACTTCTGAAAATTGTCTAGAGTCTACTAAAAAGTAGTGTGCACAAAGTGAATTTAGTTTTAATAGAGAGATCGCAAGAGGTATATGTACACCAGAAAGTAGAAACTACTCCCTCCGTCCCATAATATAAGATGCTATTACAACCAATATATGAGTACATTGGTTGTAATAACATCTTATATTATAGGACGGAGGGAGTATATGCTAAGTTATAACCTAGAATACAAAAACAATATATTGATGGTATAGTAGATAGTGTCATTCTTTACCCGTTATTGTCAATCACACAACATCAAATTCACAAACTATTAGTATTATAGATACAAAATTAAGACCATGGAAATGAATCTGTCAGTTATGTCAATATGCCTGCAAAATCTAAGCAATTTTTATGTTTATGTTCCTCTTTGTAGTATTATCTTCTTTTTAATGTAGTGAAATCTTCTTGGGGTGTGTATTTGGGTGGTTGCATGCATAAAACTTCGCAGTTTGAACCGTTGTGGCAACTTGCATAATTCCTTGTACATATCATGTGACTCTGATCATCAATCTAGATACTGATTTAAGGAATGTGCACATATTTCAAATTTATCTAGATTGTACTACTAGAACTCAGGACTGCCACCATAGATGCATAATACAATATAAATGGCATAAAAGTGCAAGTTAGGTTACCTGTCCCTATGAATTCAAACATCAAGGTCGGCACTTCAGGCAAGCTTTTACCGTTTGCCATGTTTATTGCCCTTATCTGAACCTCATCTAACAATTCCACTCTCGAGACCTAATCAAGCAGAAAAAGATAGTATCAGTAACTAACTAGCCAACAAGTAACAACAACCTTACTAAATTTTGGTTACCCACTGATACATCTCAACAAATGTAACTTCTACTCAAGCACTTCAACTGAAGTCAAGCTAACACCCACAATAGTCCACAAAAAACATCGAACACCACCATTGACGGCCACTTAATGTGCAATGGACAAATTATGTCACATGAACAAATTGTTAGAATAAATCCGAGGCATACCATCGATCATCCGAGGACCAAGCAATCACACGAGCACGACACCGAAATTTGTTAACGAGGTTCACCGATATGGCTACATCCCCGGGGCCTGACTATGGGCGCTCCTCCCCATGACACCGCTACAATACCGCACCCGGTCGCCCTGGACGCCGGCACATGCCGCCGGCTTCCCCTGCGTTCCTGTGCTATTATGTTGGCATAGGTTACATCGTGTGTCTACCCTCGCTATATATGAGGCCTAGGATACAAGTGTCCTACTAGGACATGACTCCATGTCTTATCTAAACACAATACAACTACAAGTCCACCTGTAACCTACTTTGTACACTATATTCGACACAACTCTAACAAACTCCACCTTGGCGAATATTCTCCACCACCTTGAATTCGTCCATGTGTCAAACTTCCATGTACATTGGACTTGAGCTTATCCCATGAGCACCGCTGCTACTTCAAAGACTCCATATGACTCCACCTGCAACTTGTAGTCCCTTCTTTTCTTGACCACAGTCAACACTCGAGCAAAATTAAGTTCCTTGTTACTCTAGAGTTTGTGCTCCCAACTTCTAGAGTATCCATCGAATGCCATCACGCACTGATCACTAACCTGCATGAAAGTGAACAACTAACATATTGAGTGTCACACATAAAAGTTACCTGAACTCAACATCACCACCCTTCCTTGACCGTCTGTCTGAAACTTGAAAGAATTTCACCGTTGCTTGTAGTCATCCCGAGTCAAATTCACAGTTGTCTCACCACATGCATGACCACAAGAGCCCTGACCCGTCTCCATGTCCCATGCATACCGCATGTCACGCCGCTATTACCACGTCGAGCCTCTCCCCGGTCGAGTCTCAAAGGTCGCAAACCCACACTGCTCAACCCCCACTGCAGAGTACCATCGATCATCACCGACCGATGACGAGTTTCACGCTTCCATCAGACCACTGGGCTCCAGTCCGAACCACACGTCACCCACTTTTTCCCGTTGAAATAGGCTTCGATTCTCTGGAGGTGAACATTGAGCTCCATGGGAGTCTCAACAATGCGCTCATCGGTAAGAGCAGCACGAGTAAGAAGATCCTGTATATACTTTTCCTGGGATATAAAAAAGCCATCAGAGGTAGAAGAGACTTCAATCCCAAGAAAGTAGCGAAGAGGTCCAAGATCGGACATAAGAAACCGCTCACTAAGACGGGCCTTTACAAAGGCAATATACTCGGGGTCGTCGCCAGTGATGATCATGTCATCAACATAGAGAAGAAGAAGAGTCCGACCACGTGGAGAAAGGTGGACAAACAATGCTGGATCATGAGCACTCGCTGAAAAACCAGCGGCAGTTACCACAGAGGCAAAACGCTCAAACCAGGCACGGGGGGCTTGCTTAAGGCCATAGAGAGAGCGACGAAGACGGCATACCATGCCATCAGGAACAGAATACCCAGGTGGTGGCTGCATGTATACCTCCTCACGCAGCTCACCGTTAAGAAAAGCATTCTTAACATCAAGCTGAGATACAGACCAGTGGCATGCAGAAGCCACGGCAAGAAGTGTACGAATAGTGGTCATATGGGCCACAGGAGCAAAAGTCTCGTCGTAATCACGACCATGCTCCTGCTGAAAACCACGAGCCACAAGACGAGCTTTGTAAGGCTCAAGAGAACCATCGGAGCGAGTCTTAACCTTATAGACCCACTTACAAGTGATGGGACGGACACCTGGAGGAAGAGAAACAAGATCCCATGTACCAGTGCGTTCAAGAGCAGCAATCTCCTCTGCCATCGCAAACTGCCATTCAGGATGAACAACAGCCTGACGACAAGAAGTCGGCTCAAGAACAGCAGCACTAGCGGTTGAAAAACCAAGGCGATCAACATGCGAAAGCGGACGAGGACGTAAGCCATAGGTAGGCTGAGATGAGAAGGACGGCACATCAGCAGACGCATCCACATTACGTGAACGACGAGTGTAATACTGAGGAAAAGATGAAAGAATACGAGGAGAAATAGCCGAGGTAGAATCAGGAGGTGGAGACGAAGAAATCACCGGGGATGAAGGTGCAGAATCCGGTGACATGCGAGGTGAGGAAATCGTGGGAGATGGCGGCGACAAATCGGCAAGATCTGGAGAAGTAGAGTGAGCAGGACGGAGAGACAAGGGCTCAACTGGAGTGATAGGTGTGTCAGGAAAAGTGAGGAAAGAGATATCCTCCACTGAAAAGGTCGAGGAAGATGGACGCGGGTAGAAGGGACGAGACTCATCAAAAGTCACATCACGAGAAATACGCATCCGACGACCGATGGGATCCCAACAACGATAGCCCTTATGCTCATCATTATAGCCTAAGAAAACACACTCAACAGACTGAGCGGTCAATTTGGTGCGTTCGCGAGGGGCAAGAAGAACATAGCAAACACAACCAAACAAGCGAAGCATCGAATAATCAGGAGAATGATCAAAGAGACGCTCGAAAGGAACACCACCCTGGAGAGCAGCGGACGGCTGAAGGTTGATGAGATAGGTGGAGGTGAAGATAGCCTCGGCCCAAAAATGAGGTGGAAGAGAAGTGGCGATCATCAACGCACGAGCCGTCTCAAGAAGGTGGCGATGCTTTCGCTCAGCCACGCCATTCTGAGCATGAGCACCAGGACAAGAGAACTGAGGAAGAGTGCCCTGCTCAGCAAGAACACCACGCAACATCTTGGAAATATACTCGCCAGGGGAGTCAGCACGGAACACACAAATAGGCGAAGAGAACTGAGTGTGAACCATGGCAGCAAAACGCTTATAGATGGAAAGAACCTCACTGCGAGAAGTCATAAAATAAAGCCAAGTGTAACGAGAGAAATCATCTATAAAAATAATATAGTATCGATGGCCCCCTTTCGAAGCGAAGGGTGCCGGACCCCATACATCAGAATGGACTAAATCAAAAGGACGCTGAGACACCGACTCACTAGTAGGATAAGGTAACTGAATCTGTTTGCCGAGTCTACAACCCTGACACTCTAAAGAGACATCTCCTGAGACAGACCCCAGAAGACCTCGACGAACTAATGACGACAAGCGAGACCCACAAAGATGACCAAGTCGATGATGCCACTGCTGGAAGGAGCCGGTAGCTGAAGCGACAGAAGCGGATGGACTGGCGATAGTGGTGGCAGCGGAAGGAACATGAAGCCAGTCTAGCTCCCAAAGACCCTGAGAGTCACAGCGGCGAGGGCCAGCCCCAACCAAAGTGTGCGTTCGACGATCCTGAACGGAACAAGAGTCAACGTCAAGGATGACGCGACAACCAGAATCAGTAAGTTGACCAGCAGAAAAAAGATTCATGGTAAGTCGAGGAACATGAGCAACATCAGGAACAGAGTAAGAAGGTGTGATAAGAGTGCCTCGACTAGCAACAGAAAGAGGAGTACCATCAGCAGTGAGTACATGAACAGGAAAATCAAGCGATTTAAGAGAGGACAAATGTGAAGAATGAGAAGACATATGAAAAGAAGCTCCGGAGTCCAGAACCCACGAGGATGTACCTAACTGTGTAGAGGGTGGTTGCTCGGTGCGGGAAGCATCAGCCACAGAAGCTGCAGTGCCCGTCGAAGGAGAACCTGAAGCAGCAAGCAGACGCTTAAGTCGCAGAATATCCTGCTCAGTCAAGGCGGTGGCTGAAGATGTCGAAGTAGAAGAAGAAGTCCCTGAAGCTGATGATCGCGCCTTACGCAGGTGTTTCTTCTTCTGGAAGCACTGATACTCAACATGACCATCCATATTGCAGTAGCCGCAGTGAGGACGAGACCGACCCTGGCCGCCCGTAGGAGTAGGTAAGAGCGGAGGAGCACTGGAGCGGGATGGGGTCGGTGCAGCAGGCGACATAATAGGAACTCGAGCAGCGAGCACAGAGGGAACCTCAAGTAGACCAGCACCACGTAGGCGAGTCTCCTCAGCACAAATCTCAGAAAGCGCTTCCATGAGGGAGATACGACCACGAGCAAACAACTGAGCACGCCGGGGCTCAAACTCCTTACGGAGCCGAGATAAGAACTCGTAGACACGATGAAACTCCAAATCAGCCCGCACAGCCTGGCAACACTGACAAGTACGACAACCAGCAGTGCGGAGAGAATCAAGCTGACGCCAGATAGCAGAACTCTGTGCATAGAAATCGTCAACACTGGAGTCACCCTGCTAAAGAGCATGTTCCTGCCGGACCACAGACAGATATAAGGCATCACCAGAGGGCTGATAGCGCTGACGAAGACGGGTCCACATCTCAGATACGGTAGGGAGCCCCAAGTACTCAGAGGCAAACTGAGGCAGAACACTAGCAGTGAGAACAGTTGCGGCACGGGCATCCTGATCAAGCCACTGAGTGTAAGCAGAAAGAGCCTCATGATAAGTCTGAAGAGCCTCCTCATAAGTCGAAACCTGCTCATCATAAGCATGTATGGCAGTGTCATCTGCAAGCTTAGCTGCATCCTTCGCAACTTGATCAGCATCGGCAGCAATAACCGGTGGCGTCGGCGGAGTAGGGGCCACAGGTGCAACCGGACAAGGCGGACAACGGACCTCGCCAGAAAGAACGCCCCAAAGACGAATGCCACGCATATGAATGCGCATGAAACCAACAAACTCGATGTAGTTAGTGCCATCAAAGATCACTGGACAGCGAAGAACTGCGACATAGCCTGACAGTGTAGACATTTTTTTTCGTCAACAAGCAGGCGACAGCAGCTTTCGGTCGTGAGGTAGCGTACGAAGACACAACCAGCAGCAGAACGACGGAGATCAGCGGCAGAATCCGGCAAGGGCGGCGAAAATCGGTAGCTGGTGGCCGCCGCTCCAGAGCAGAAGGCGATCCAGAGGGTTGGTGGCAGGGCGATCTGGTGGCTGGAGCGAACCAGGAGTGCACGAGCGCGATCGATCCAGAGGGTTGGTGGCGGGGCGATCTGGTGACTGGAGCGATCGATCGGGAGAGGCCCGGGCGAGCGCGATCGGGAGAGGCCCGACTGCGGGGCGATGGCGACCAGAGGCCCAAGGCCCGACTGCGGGGCGGGGCAGAGCGATCAGTTCGATCGGGAGACCTGGCGAGGGAACGGAAGACGGCGGCTCAACGCGATCGGATCGATCGGGAGGGACAGAGGAAGACCGCGGGGCGAGGCGGGCAGATGAAAACCCAGCGGCCGGCGGCAGGAACGGATCAATGGCACGAGTTGCAGCATGCAAAAAATTGACCTAGCTCTAATACCATGTTAGGAAATATGCAACTTGTATTTCCAGGAGGCCATAGGCCAGTGTATATATACATGTACAGGTGTGGAATATATGCAGGAAACCCCTTATACAATAGGGTAAATACGAAAGGTTACATGGCTATATATATATTGTAAAACAGTAAAACTCAGCCACCAACGCCCCTCCACAGCGATTTGACGTTCTGGACCATCCGATCTACTGTTTAACGCTGAAGATCGTTCGGCCCTCGTGGGCCTTTTTAGCCGTCGCCCTACCCCGTTATCGGGCCGCTGCTCCGAGGATCGACTTGGGAGCCTTCTCGTGAACCGTCAAATTTTTACACCGAGCGCCGCGAGGCTCGATCGTCCCGACTTCCTGTCATCCCGATCGGCCCAGGTTCTTCATCATCTGCTGCCCTGAAACCGGCGGCGGCTCCAGTCCAGGTCGACGGTATTCCTCCAGTAACAGTCCATCGTAAGCGCAACCCTACGTTTTGATTTCACCTCCCTATGTCCTCGAAGTTCATAGTGCTAACCCCAGCTGTTCTTATTGGTGATTGTCCATGAATCATGGATGCGGCGACAATGAGAGAGAGAGCTTTGGCTGTAGCCAAGGCGGGCGATCAGTAGGAGGAGGCCATGTGAACGGCTCAAGAGTGACGCTGCAGCATCAAGCAGCTACGTACGTCTTACCGACGCAAGATAACGCGGCGGCATCTCGCTGGTGCGAGGAGGAGGTGGAGGCGACCGCTGCACCAGAATCCTCGTCAGCGCAAGAGTGACATACATATCTCCTCCTTTGCGGCTGTGGCGGCAGCACACACCGCCGCTGTGTCACTACAATCTTTCATTCTCCCTAATTGGGTTTGACGCACACTCCTCCATGTCTTCGTATCTATGGAACTGATTTTCTATTCCTTCTTACAGGGTTGCAGTGCTTGTTCATTGGAGTTTTCCTGTACGAATTTCTCAAGGGGTGTGCTTCAAACCCAATTAAAAAACAGTAAACCTCAGCCAGCTATGCGATCATGGCGGGCAGACAGGTGCGACTATTCACAAATTATTGCCCTTTGTTCATCTTTGTTCTCTCTATTATTACTGTGAGTTTAGTGCTGCATTCCATGCGATTTGTTTGGTTTTTATTTCAGCCAGGCACTTGCGTTTTGCCTGCTCCCTTTCCTTCTCTTTGTTTCGGATTTCATATAATCTGTCTCTGGCATAAGCTGAACCTATGAAGATTAGTTTCTTTGGTACGGCTTGGGTATGTAAGACCGAATAACTCTTATGCCTATGTTCTTTCCTTTGCTACTGCTATCAACATTTTATAATTGTTCTACCTAAAGAACTTAATTAGTCTAAAATGAACTTAATTAGTCTAAAATGAGTAGGCATGGCCGCATGGGTTAAATATGCTTGATGGGTCGAATCATGATAAAATGGCCTGGGTCAATATTAGTACGGGTCTGTTTGGGTAATTATGAGCATGAATAATTTTAATTTTGGCTTACGTAGAAAATTATTTAGTTTTAATCTGTTTTAATACCAGATGAAATTGCCATTCAGTTTGCGAGGATATTTTATTTGCCAAGTTTGACGTCTACTTCATCATGTGCGTTGAATGTCATTGTCATAACACAAAAGAACGCATGATACGGTCATAGGCGATGGCTTCTCAAAGTAGGCAAATATGATGTCTTACCTTCTCCAATGTTAAAATGATATATTAACAACTTTGGCATTTCACAGAAGGGAGTGCTATCCTAGATTGTTAAGATGAACTGGGCTAATATTGTGTTTCTTGAATAATTAATTCATTGTGTCAACCATCATAATGCATACCTCTATACTTTCTCAATATGGGCGGGCGCGGCAACGCGCGTCTTCATGATCTAGTATGATACTCTAACAGCTACATCCCTGGGGCCTGACTATGGGCGCTCCTCCCCATGACACCGCTACAATACCGCACCCGGTCGCCCTGGACGCCGCCACATGCCGCCGGCTTCCCCTGCGTTCCTGTGCTATTATGTTGGCATAGGTTACAATACTTCATGTGTCTACCCTCGCTATATATGAGAGGCCTAGGATACAAGTGTCCTACTAGGACACGACTCCATATCCTATCTAAACACAATACAAACTACAAGTCCAACTGTAACCTACTTTGTACACTATATTCGACACAACTCTTAACACAAATACGAGCATGGAGATATGAACATTCAGTCCATATGGAAAGGATGTCGATTATTTCATATCTGACTTACAATTTTTTCAAATGTCATAGCAATGAAAGAAAAACGGAAGGATACGGACAAACCTGTATGCCAGAATGCATTGATGCAATAGCAACATCAGCAGCATCCTTAACCGTTTGAAAATTGCACATGGCAACCTGAATATAGAGAGCATTTAGGAGGAATGAGTTCATAGGTAAAATGAAGACGCAGAAAGAACTACAAAAAAAGGTCGACAAAGCTAGATGAATAAGGTGGCATCCTATGCATGTCCATTACTCTTTCAAAACTTCTAACATTGAAAATGGTACATGGTTTGCTACTAGCAATGGCAAAACAAGATGAATGTTGTGGCGACGTGAATACTGGTGCATTGTAAGAATAGCCGTGTTGCGGTTTATATGTTATAACTTGCAGGATTGCGGACCGCCTTCCCATGTGGAGGGCATCCCACGCGAAGGTGGGTCGCCTCACCTAGGGGTTGGTGTTCCGGACCTTAGCAGGGCCGCGACCAGCCTAAGGATCAGGATGTGCACTGAACTCCTCCGCCCTGGGAGAGGCCTCGACCTGTAATTCTCCCGCGATGAGTGTGAGGTGTTCGCCACAATGGGCCGCATCCACCAGGATGGTGGTTGGTGGCGGAACCTCAGCCTTATTCTGGGAGGATCGCTGGCTCGATGGCCATGCCATTTTCTGAGATTGCGCCTGAGCTCCTAACGTTGGTCTTGAGTGCATCAGGAAGCGCCGGACCGTCAGCGATGCCTTGGTTGGCCGCCGTTGGATCTCGGATATCAGAGGGGCCTGAGCCCGTTGGCACTCTGGCAGTATATCGAGGTCTGGTGGTTGGTGTGCCAATGCAGCTTACCACCTTGCCGGATGTCCTCCAATAGCGCTGGACCCTGGACTCGCAATACTCCTCCAAGAGCTGCTACGACATCTTGTTCTAGGGGGGGGGGGGGGGGGGGGGGGGGGGCAGCCGGTTCAAGTTCGTGGAAGCTTAACTGAATGACTTGGGCCCCACCTAGGGTCAAGTTCTTCGTGTGGCTTGCCTGCCAGGAACTTTGTTGGGCTGCTGAGAGCCTGGCACGCCGAGGCCTTCAGCATGCACCGTGTTGCGTGCTTTATGATCAGTCGGAGGAACAATGGCTCATCTCCTCACTGTTTGTTCCTTCTCGCACGTGGTGTGGCACGAGGTTCTTTCCTGGTTGCGTTCGACGGCAAGACACCCAATGCGGAGGACGACTACGTGGATTGGTGGCATTGAATGGGCCACTCGGTCCCAGCTGTTAAGCTTCATACGCTAGCCAACCCAACCAAAAGTCAAAACTGATGGAAAGAGCTAGGCAATCCACATATACACTTCAACACCCCCTCTCACGTGTGACGCGGGAAGTCAACACGTGAATAGACTCAGAGGTATGACTCAAGAGGCCTATACGTGGACACAGAGGGGGCAGCAACAATTTTTGGATAAATCGCAAAAGCCAGGACTTGAACTCAAGACCTTAGGCTGCGATACCATGTTATGAAAGCGCGAGCTGGCCAGAGGAAGATGGCGGCATCGCGAAATCGGATCAGCACGACTTGCACGTGCTAAAAAAATAACCTAATCTCTGATAGCATATTAAGCTTCATGCGCTAGCCAACACAACCAAAAGGCCGAACTGATGGAAAGGGCTAGGCAATCCACATGTACACTTCAACACCAGCCTCTCCTCAGACTCAGAAGGGCACATCCCCGGCCATCATGTTGGTGGCACGGTGCATCTGGAAGCATCGCAACGCATTATCTTCGACAACGCTCCCCTTAGCTTGCCTTCCCTCGTTGGTAAGATCCAAGAGGAAGCCAGACAATGGGTGTCGGCGGGCGTGAGAGGCCTTCAGGTTGTGCTACGGGGCTGAGGTGGAGCCTAGGGACGACGGCGGTGTGTTGTAACTCTGAGTGTGACCTTCTTTGGGCTTGTACAAACTCTTTCCTTCTACCAATGCATCAAAATGCAAAGCTTTTGTGTTTTCCCGGAAAAAAACACTTCCCAAATTTTATATCATAGAACATTAAGCCAATAAACATTTTGTTAGGAACATAGGGAGAACATCACATAGAAATGTTCCGAATAATGTAATTATCGAGTGCAGGATAAGATAGACTATTAAAAGAAAATATCTTGTGTTCATACAAAAGTTGTTTCCATTCCTAAGATGCAAGATAGGAGTTAAGTCATAGTAATACTGATGAGGAACAATAGATGAGGAAAATGAAAATATAATCATATGTCAAATCTGTTTGGCTACTTCTAGATACTTCTGTTGTGGTCTAGTATTTCTTTTCTTTTCTTTACCCTACCTGCTGTTTCTAGAGCTCTCTAGTTATAAGGAGCTGTGAGTAGAATGGTGAATCCTAAATAACAGCTATAAGTAGAAGTATGTGAAGGCTTCCCAAAGCCCTATAAATAGAGGTCCTCACCTCTACTTTGTACCCAGACTACCCACTACCTATAATAGAACTTGTTGTTCTTATCTAAGATCTTGGAGTAGACCTTGTGCCCTAGGAGTTCTGGATTGAACTCTTGCTGCCCTATCGGCCTACATTCGCCTCTAGAGCGATATCTAGCACAGCACGTTGAAGCTGTTCCTTCAACACTTGTGCTGTACACGTTGTAGCAGCAAGGTGGAGTTGCTCCTCCACAACCTTTGTGCTGCTTCAAATACGGCATGAAGAATGGTGTTTCTCCACAGGATGTGCTACATAAAGAGTGTATATCCTAAACAGAGAAACAGATTAGTTGTTAAAACTTAACAATCAAGTATACAAAGTGCAGTAAGAATTGTTAGCAAAACATTATTTCGACAGCGAATAAATCAAAACAGAAGACCTACCACGGAATGAGATGGAAGCTTTTGAAGTCGTAAAGTCACTTCTGTAATTACCCCTAAAGTCCCTTCACTTCCAATGATCAACCGAGTTAGGTCATATCTGATATTCAACATGGTGGAAAGTAAAAAAAGTTGTCAATACTAATGGCAGCAACAGATGTATAACTTCATATATATAATATGTAGACATTATGGGAAAAGCAAGCAGCACAGCACAACTAAGATTCACTCCCGAAGAAATGAAGCCTTTTAATCTTAAGAAACAGGAGCAGTTCTTGTATACCCAGCTGCACTCTTTCGAGCCCGAGAACCGGTCTTGACAACGTCGCCATCTGGTAGAACAGCCTGATGTACCATAAAAGATCACTACTTGTATGCTTAGTCAAATGTACAGTATATGGGGAAATAATGAGGATAGCAAAAGGACCTGAAGATTGATAACATTGTCCCGCATAGTTCCATACCTACAAACTAAGAAGCAAATTCATCAAAGCCATCTAACATAAGTATCATAAGAATACAACAGATAAACAGGTGAATCGTGCACGTAATGGTTGTCCTTCCTCTTTGTGCGGATGGGGTTACAGATGCACTGTAGAAGCCAAAAAGTGGCCTGAAATTATATGGAGAATTACCTCACGGCTAATGAACCAGAACATCGTGTAGCGCACATTCCACCAATAGTGGCTCCAGGTCCTGTAAATCAGACCAATGTAGATAAGCTACGCCACTAAACTAGTGCAAAAGCAAGCAACCGCTGATGCTATTTTAGTGGACCCAGAAAGATGATCGAACTTCAGTGCAACTATTGAGTACTACAAACATGCATAATTATCTCCCTAGGACAGAAGGTACATAACACCTAAATGTCTGGAGGGTGCAATTACACTGTTCAACTGCAGTCGAGTTGCATTAAATATAATTTATTAAGTTATGTCAATCTGGATTTTGCACCTAAATGTCTGGAAGATGCAATTACACTACAGAAGTCAGTTGCAAACAAAGCTGCTGTTCAACTGTAGTCGAGTTACACTGAATATGAAAGGGCAAAGGACATAGGAACAAAGGGCATGATGAAAGGGTTTTTTTTTTGACAAGATTGATCTGTTTGGATCTTGCTCCATGATGGCCTTTTTATTGATTTTGATGATTGAATAATTTCATATCAGGTTATGTCAATCTGGATTTTACATGGTCGGTTGAAAAGGTAAAAAAAAAGGACAGACCCAGTGCTAGAAGCTCCCATACCAGGTGGGGTCTGGGGAAGGATACGTGGCAAGCCTTACCCCTGCGCAGAGCAATGCAGAGAGACTGCGTCGAACCCAGGACTTCTTGGCACAAGTGGGGAATACTTCACTTCGTCGGTTGAAAAGGTAAATGGACAGAAAAAACTGGAAGGGGAAAGGAAACAAGGAGCTTGCCTGGGTCAAGAGGGAAAAAGAGACCATGGGGTTTCAGGTATTCATTCAGCTCAATCCATCCAACTCCTGGTTCAACTACAACATCCATATCCTCAACATGCAGAGATTTGATTTTCTGCAATGAATTTGTGATACATTAAAATATACAGTATGAAATTAACAGATCGTATCCTGCATGTATATAGCTCACTGCTAAGAAAGTGCTTGCCTGCTTGGTATAACAAAATATAGTAAAATAGATGAGCCAAGTACTCTAGCACTTTTTAGGCATTAGAGTAAGATTTCGATTTATTCATACCGAGTTCATCTACATCATTGTTAATGTTATGATTACATGGCTGTTGATCATAAATCTTAATATTTACCTTCATTGAAGACATGTCAATGCAAACACCACCATGAGGTGCCAACGTATGTCCCTCAATTGATGTAGCCCCACCATATGGTACAATTGGCACCTGATTCCAAAAGAAAGAAAGAAAGAAAGAAACACCACTTAGTGTTACTGAAATGGAAAGTACCAACTCCTTCCACAAACTCCCGAAGAAAACCCATAAAGAAGCTAAATAACTCCTAGACCAAGAATATAACATGCTGTTTGAAAATCAATTACTAATTCTCAAAACAGGGTCATATGACATCCTACTAAAAGTTATCTAAGAACGCAAAATGGGAGTCGTGTAAACCAAAAATGCAAATACAACAACCTCCATTATCGACAACTAGCTGGAGCACAAAATAACTTCTCTCTGCAGGTGAAAAAAGCTATTTCCCCCGTGTCGTCTCTCCGAGGCAGCTCAGGCGGGCACCCTACGCCGCCGCCACCGAATCTCCAGCAACCTCCCCTCGCCGCACCGGCAAACAACGATGAGCAAAGCCTGCCGATGGCAGCGGAACTCATTCAGCCACCCCCCCCCACCCCCCCACACACACACACATCCTCCAAAGCCTGCAGTCCCGCTTCTAGCTTCGTCCTCCCTCTCCCGCATCACCGCCCCGTGGGGGTCACCGGCTTGCCGCTGCGCTCGGACCTCGCCGGATCTGGGATTGCGCCTCCGCGCCCCTTCCTCAGCCGCACGCCATCGTCAAATCCGCTGGGACGGGGTCAGACTCGTCCGGCTGTTGTGGCTTCACGTCGCACGCGAAGGCCTGCGCAAATCACCCACGTCCCCGATTCATCTGCCACCTTGCGCATACGTGCAGGACGCTCGACCACCGTTGGTTAGCCTCCGTCCCCGTCCTCATCCGCCTCCAATGTCCTTCCGTGATGGTCGCCCGGTACTGCCGCAGTGTCGGCGGCCAACGCAGGGTCTAGTTTTGGCATACGCCATACCACTATGGATCTGGACAGCATCCACCCAACCCCCCCCCCCCCCCCCCCCCCCCCCCCCCCCCCCCCCCCCCCCCCCGCGCGCATCCACCGTGCCTCCTCCCATCAGATCCAATCACACATCCACCTCCGTCTTCACCTGGCCCGGATTCTCCATCCTTGCACCGGCTGGCGCTTGTTGGTTCCCCACGACAGCCTTGCTGCTCTCTGCCTTGTTATGTTGTGATCCAAATTCAAATTCAATTATAAAGATAAAGACTAACTTCTGACGAGCGAGCGGAGCGAGGCCCGTCGCCAGGAGGCTTAGGCCGAAGTGGAGCGTAGCGAAGTCTGAAGGTGGAGGGGTTTTTCCCCTTCGTGTTGGAGGGGTTTTCAACGTTAAAATATTGTCTCCTATGTTGATTTCGTTCTTCGTCGTTTGATTTGCATGTCGTATCTCTAGCATGCCTCGTGTTGTGCAGCTGGTGGTTGCCCTCCGGTCCTGCCGTGTCAGAGGTGTGGAGGAGTTTGGAGGTTGTGAGGAGGCCAAAGAAATCTGCCCGGCGGCCGCCGGTTGACTACGGCGGCACCTGCAAGCGCCGCGTTCCACCTTGGTGGCGTGTCAGACCTCATCCTCCTCGGCGGCTCGCGCGGCAACGACAACAGTGATGCATTCACACCGTTTCGCATGTTGGTGGCGCTGTCTTCATCTCCTATCTGTCGTCCGGTGAACTTCTTGGTATTCTCATGAGCTATCTCCAACATCTCCAGACTCTGCCGTTGGGTAGATCCTCTTATCGTCTCTTTCATTGTTGTGTGTGCCCTTCCTATACACTCCACCTTGGGCGATAACCACCCTCCTGTGGGGATGATTTCATTAACAGCATTCTCTTCGATCATGTCACTTCACCATCAAAGTTATTACTCGACACGTCCATGGGAATGAGACCCTCCCTTCCGGCGGTGAACTCGCGGCTCCCCCTCGTGCATGCTTGTCGAGTCAGATCCTTTCCTGTGGTCATCTTTACTCCTTCCTGGGCAATGACAACCCTTCCCGAGTGTCGGATGGCTCGGTCTTGGTAATGACACAACTCCTTGATGTGGCCACCCGTGGTCTACCCCTGTCAGTGGTTCCGGTGCTGTCTTGGTGGTGCTTCCACGTGCGTTCCTGTAAGTTTGTTGTTGTGCTGTCTCCGGGCATGATCTGCTGCCTTGATAGCCTCTCTCTGCTGCTAGTGCACCATTTATGTTGTTATGCCTTAGATTGTGCTGCATCACAACCATCTATATTATCCTGATGTTTAGGTGGTTGATCCTTGCTCTGTGTTGTAACTTGTACTTGGTGTTTTTTTGGGTGTTTTCCATGTTCTTGCCTCCATGAGATGTGTTGCCCCTGGGGCTGTTAAGGTTTCGATCCGGTTTCCAACATAAACTGGATCATGGTTTTCGACCCATTTCCCACGTAAACTGGCCCATTTCTTTTGAATTGAGATAAATATACAGGTGGGGGTTGGAATTCAAAAAAAAAAACAGCTAGGTGGCTCAATCATGGAAATTGTTGTTGTGGAAACCAGAAGTACAGGATACAGAATCCAAATCAGTAACTCTTGCAAAACAGGGAGCATATGATGTTCCTTTAGGCTAATGAATGGAAGAGATCCATACCTTGTACTTATTACAAGTCATCACAATCTTCCGTACCTCATACTGGGACCTGCAAATCAGTAATGGAGGCATTACAATACATGGAACAAGCTTGGCATATACACCCACAAAACGCAATTATCAGTGTGTGCCGGGTGAGATCACTTTGGGAAGACGACGACGTCGGGCACGTTGACTGCCTTGTGGAAGCTATTCTGCGGCGTCCCGTGGAAGCTCCTCTCCTCGTAATCCACCGTCAGGTTCTCCTGCAAAACAGCAACCCACCTAGTCAGTGAGCATGTCGTGGGTTGAATTAATCAACGGACAGCAAAAACAACAAACACAAGTTACGCAGCATCGCCGCCCGCAGGCACTAGGGCAAGCCGGCAATGGCAGCGCGGAACTCGAATTCACTTACCCCGAGGAAGGATGCGAGCTCTTCTATGAACTGCTGTGGCACGCGCTTGCGCTCCCCACGCACCACCAGCTCGGTGCTGTCTTTCCCGCCGACCCTGGGCCAAATCAACAGACAAGCACAGGGCGCTGTCAGCTCAGCAGTCAACGATGCGAGAAGTGACGTAACCGTCGATCGAGCGACTGGTTTGGATCGGATGGGCATGCACGCACCGGTGGTCGGGGGCGGCATCGCAGAGAGCGACGGAACCGGTGATTCCGCCTGCGGCTGCGGCGGCGAGGAAGGAGAGGAAGGCAGGAAGGCCGCGGTTGGAATTGGGGGAGGACGGGTCCCGGGGCTGCGGGAGGGGCTGGGTGGAGAGAGGGAGGCGGAGGGCGGACAAGGGGAGGAGCACGCGGCGGGGCCGGGAGAGGCGGAAGAGGGAAGCGGCCATGGATGGCGGCAGGCCGGATGAGAGGCGGAAGACCACGTGCTCGTCAGGATGGGGGGGGGGGGGGGGGGGCATCGATTCACTGGTGTTGGGGAACACATTACTATCCTTATACGTAACAGAAGAAGCACCATCACCCAAGCGTCTGTAGTCCAACGGTTAGGATAATTGCCTTCCAAGCAATAGACCCGGGTTCGACTCCCGGCAGACGCATTTTCCATTATATTGTTTATTTTCTCCGAGACATCCAAGCTCAGACAACGGTAGGTCCGTAAGCGAAAAATCCATAACTACTCCCTCTGTTTTTCATTACTCTACGTCTAAGTTTTTCCCTTTTTTCCAAATGCTCTGCATGCTAGCCTTTTTTTCGTTTCGTTCCAAGTTTGCCCCTGCCTTTTGTCTTTCAATGCAACAAATGTTTGTACTACTAGCCAACCTGTTACGTGCCATAACAATTAGTGAAGCAGGTAGTGCGCATGCATGAGCGGACAAACAGCCAATGCTTGTACTACTAGCCAACCTGTTGCGTGCCACAACAATTAGTGGAGCAGGTAGTGCGCATGCATGAGCGGGCAAGCAGCCAATGCTTGTACTACTAGCCAACCTGTTGCGTGGTATAACAATTAGTGGAGCAGGTGATGCGCATGCATGAGCGGGCAAACTACTGTTGGGTTCGGGGCTCGCCAGACCCTTAATAGACGCATTTTCCATTATATTGTTTATTTTCTCCGAGACATCCAAGCTCAGACAACGGTAGGTCCGTAAGCGAAAAATCCATAACTACTCCCTCTGTTTTTCATTACTCTACGTCTAAGTTTTTCCCTTTTTTCCAAATGCTCTGCATGCTAGCCTTTTTTTCGTTTCGTTCCAAGTTTGCCCCTGCCTTTTGTCTTTCAATGCAACAAATGTTTGTACTACTAGCCAACCTGTTACGTGCCATAACAATTAGTGAAGCAGGTAGTGCGCATGCATGAGCGGACAAACAGCCAATGCTTGTACTACTAGCCAACCTGTTGCGTGCCACAACAATTAGTGGAGCAGGTAGTGCGCATGCATGAGCGGGCAAGCAGCCAATGCTTGTACTACTAGCCAACCTGTTGCGTGGTATAACAATTAGTGGAGCAGGTGATGCGCATGCATGAGCGGGCAAACTACTGTTGGGTTCGGGGCTCGCCAGACCCTTAATAGACGCATTTTCCATTATATTGTTTTTTTCTCCGGGACATCCCCTAGAGTCGGACAGGTGCGCAGCTTCCACGAGTTTGCTGTCCTTTTTTTTCTCATGACACCCCAAGCTCAGACAACGGTAGGTCCGTAAGCGAAAAAATCCATACTATTCCCTCTGTTTTTCATTACTCTACGTCTAAGTTTTTCCCATTTTTTCCAAATGCTCTGTATGCTAGTCTTTTTTTCGTCTCGTTCCAAGTTTGCCCCTGCCTTTTGTCTTTCAATGCAACAAATTTTTGTACTACTAGCCAACCTGTTACGTGGCATAACAATTAGTGAAGCAGGTAGTGCGCATGCATGAGCGGACAAACAGCCAATGCTTGTACTACTAGCCAACCTGTTGCGTGCCACAACAATTAGTGGAGCAGGTAGTGCGCATGCATGAGCGGGCAAGCAGCCAATGCTTGTACTACTAGCCAACCTGTTGCGTGGTATAACAATTAGTGGAGCAGGTGATGCGCATGCATGAGCGGGCAAACTACTGTTGGGTTCGGGGCTCGCCAGACCCTTAATAGACGCATTTTCCATTATATTGTTTTTTTCTCCGGGACATCCCCTAGAGTCGGACAGGTGCGCAGCTTCCACGAGTTTGCTGTCCTTTTTTTTCTCATGACACCCCAAGCTCAGACAACGGTAGGTCCGTAAGCGAAAAAATCCATACTATTCCCTCTGTTTTTCATTACTCTACGTCTAAGTTTTTCCCATTTTTTCCAAATGCTCTGTATGCTAGTCTTTTTTTCGTCTCGTTCCAAGTTTGCCCCTGCCTTTTGTCTTTCAATGCAACAAATTTTTGTACTACTAGCCAACCTGTTACGTGGCATAACAATTAGTGAAGCAGGTAGTGCGCATGCATGAGCGGACAAACAGCCAATGCTTGTACTACTAGCCAACCCGACAGAAACCGAGGAAGAGGAAACTACAAGAGTGAAGACTAGTAGAGTCTCGTCTTTTGTCATTCTTTGCTCCTTTTTCACTCAATGATCAAAAGGTCCAATAGTGTATGTATATTGGCCTTTTTTAGACAATTATACGTTCTAGAAGTTAATTCTAATTGATCAAAAAAAATACGTTACGAGCTTGTACACAGGCTTCTAAAGCCACTCGATTAGCTGCTGCACCAGGTGCATTTCCCCAAGGATGTCCTAAAGTTCCTCCGCCAAATTGTAATACAGAATCGTCCCCAAAGATTTCGGTCAGAGAATTAGTTTCTTCAGATTCTGACGTAACAAACAATTTTTATGAGACATAAGAACCCCCATAAAAATATTTTTTACTTTACTGGACTTTTGAACTTAGTACACTAACAGGTCAAATTTTAGATTTTTAAGATTTTTATTTTAATAAGTAAAACAAGTCAGTTAATTCATTAAGGTGCTTTTGTATAATTAGGAATTAATTATAAATAGGTATTCCGTTTCATCTAGGAAAAGAACCGAAAAATATTCCTTGACTTGAATAAAATCTGGAGTTGTGTTGTATAAGTGAGCATGAATTTCCCAAAATTCCTAAAATAAAAGGAAAAAACTTTCCACTTTCCTAAACTAAGGACGGGAAATAAGAAGGTGAGCATATCTTCTAAATTAATAATACTCAACTCAGCCCTTCCTAGGTGGAGCAAGTAGTGCGCATGCATGAGCGGGAAAGCAGCCAATGCTTGTACTACTAGCCAACCTGTTGCGTGGCATAACAATTAGTGGAGCAGGTAATGCGCATGCATGAGCGGGCAAGCTGCTGTTGGGTTCGGGGCTCGCCAGACCCTTGATAGATTCGAACCTTGGGATGCGTGCGAAGAATTCAATCTCCCCAGTCTGCCAACTCATCGATCCTACGGCCTAACTCGAAGAACTGGAATGAAAAGGGACACATCAGTTTACCCAGGTTCGGGCCACCTTGCGGTGTAATACCCTACTGCTTTGTGGTGGATTAGCCTCGAGGTGGACTGAGGATGAACCGATACAGAGGAAGAACAACCTCACGAGGTGTGTTCTTGTGTTGGTGTGAGTTGGTGTGGGTGCGGATCACCTCTCCCCTCCCCTATGGTGGTGGCTAGTCTATCTGTATAGTGGCCTTGGTCCTCTTCCCCCAAAATGAAGGCGGGAAGGAATCCCACAACGGCCAAGTTTGAAGGAAAACAACTAGTACATATTATCTTGGCGAAAGGTGATCTTCGCCTGCAAAGCTTCTGGCCGTGGCGTCATGGTGGGCTCGGCGATGACCTTCGTCCTGCCATCCTGGCGGTCTCAGTCTTGTAGCATGGAAATGGAAACATTTGGCTGATTCCTCAGGACTCCGCGCATGCGCTTGCCTCTTTAGAACCAAAGAGGAAACCTGTTGTACTGCACCCGCTGGCTCCCGTCCAGCCTTGATCGTCATGGCTTGTGTCACCTTAACCTCACGAGGTGGGCGCCTGCATAGAAATCTCCGCTCGTCAGGAGCTGGCCTAGGGTGGCCGCTCCCTCCGGAGGTCTTGGCGTCGTCCGCCTCACGAGGGTCTTGTGTCGTTGATGTCGAAGGCGGGTCGTACCAGGCCGCCGATGTAGCCACGTCGTGGGCCGCACGCAGGCAAGTCTGGGTACCCTGGTTCCCAAAACGTTGACAGTAGCCCCCGGGCCCAAGGCGCGCTAGGACTTGGCTTCGAGGCGAAGCGCCGCGGGCCCCAACCGCATGCGGACCCGGTCGACGCGTGGCGCTTGATGGGATGTGGGCGTCTCCGCTTCCCCATGCTGCCTCGGCAACCATTCCGGGCTGACAAAAAGGCTGGCGCCTGCCGCTGAGTCTTCATTGCCTTCTCTTCGTGTTGCTCCAGATCCCCTTCTCTCCCTGCTCAGAGCGCCTCCAGATCCTTCGAACCCCTCCCGAGCTCGCCACCGATGTCAACCGAGAAGGCGAAGCCCGCTGCTTCCTCCGCACGTTCCGCCGCCTCGCCCGAACCTGCCCTCAGTGTGTCCACCATCACTGAGGAGAAGCACCTCGCCGTCGTGCTACCGCTGACGGCGAGCAATGGCAACGATGGAGGGAGACGGAGCTTTGGGTTGGCTCCACCAAGTGAGACACCCTGGCGAGGTCCTTCTATCCCTTCTTTCTACACAGCGTCTTCGCAGGGCTCGTCCCCCTTTCTCCGATTTCTTCTTCGCGGTTCTGGACCATTACTAGATCCACACCCTTCATCTCCATCCCAACTCCATCCTCCTCCTGTCGATATTCATCTTCTACTATGAGGCGCTCGTGGGTGTGGCGCCCTCTGTTGCGTCGTTCCGTCACTTCTTCTATCTCCGGATGCGCGTCACAACCCAATGCGTCGGGTGCGTTTGCTGAAAGATCGCGGATGTCGCCTAGAGGGGGGTGAATAGGCGCTTTTAAAATAATTACGGTTTAGGCTTGAACAAATGCGGAATAAACCTAGCGGTTAATTTGTCAAGCACAAAACCTACAACAACTAGGCTCACCTATGTGCACCAACAACTTATGCTAAGCAAGATAAACTACTAGGTGATAGCAAGATATATGACAAGAAACAATATGGCTATCACAAAGTAAAGTGCATAAGTAAAGAGCTCGGGTAAGAGATAACCGAGGCACGCGGAGACGACGATGTATCCCGAAGTTCACACCCTTGCGGATGCTAATCTCCGTTTGGAGCGGTGTGAAGGCACAATGCTCCCCAAGAAGCCACTAGGGCCACCGTAATCTCCTCACGCCCTCGCACAATGCAAGATGCCATGATTCCACTAAGGGACCCTTGAGGGCGGTCACCGAACCCGTACAAATGACAACCCTTGGGGGCGGTCACCGAACCATACACTTTGGCAACCTTTGGGGGCGGTCACCGAAACCCATCAAATTGCTCGAGGCGATCTCCACAACCTAATTGGAGACCCCGACGCTTGCCCGGAGCTTTACACCACAATGATTGAGCTCCGAACACCAACAACCGTCTAGGGCGCCCAAGCACCCAAGAGGAACAAGCTCAAGGGTACCAAGCACCCAAGAGTAATAAGCTTCTCAACTTGTAACTTCCACGTATCACCATGGAGAACTCAAACCGATGCACCAAATGCAATGGCAAGGGCACACGGAGTGCCCAAGTCCTTCTCTCTCAAATCCCACTGAAGCAACTAATGCTAGGGAGGAAAATGAGAGGAAGAACAAGAAAGAGAACACAAACAACTCCAAGATCTAAATCCAAGGGGTTCCCCTTACATAGAGGAGAAAGTGATTGGTGGAAATGTGGATCTAGATCTCCTCTCTCTTTTCCCTCAAAAACTAGCAAGAAACCATGGAGGGATTGAGAGTTAGCAAGCTCGAAGAAGGTCAACAATGGGGGAAGAACACGAGCTCAAAGGATAAGGTTCATTGGGGAAGAAGACCCCTTTTTATAGGAGGGGGAAAATCCAACCGTTATGTGCTCAGCCCGCACACGAGCGGTACTACCGCTCCATGAGCGGTACTACCGCTCAGGCGGAAGAAACAGGGAAAAGGAGAAACAAAACATGAACCTTGGGGCGGTAGTACCGCAGGAGACAGCGGTACTACCGCTGGGTTAAGCGGTACTACCGCTCCCTTCGGCGGTACTACCACGCAGAGCGAAGGGTTGGGAAAGAGGGAACCGGGCGGTACTATCGTGGAGGAAGGGCGATACTGCCGCTAAGGAGCGGTACTGCCGCACTACTGCCGCAGCGAGGTACCGCACAATCCGACACAGAAAAAGACCCATCAAATCGACGCGGTAGGGACCTGGTAAGCCAGCGGTAGTACTGCTGCAGAGTCACCGCCGGTACTACCGCTGCGGAGCGGTACTGCCGCTTGTGACCCCTCAGCGGTACTACCGCTGGGACCCTGACAAAACCACACTCAAGAAAACCAGAACTGCCATAACTTCTGCATATGAGCTCCGAATTGAGCAAACTCAAGCTTGTTGGAAACAAGACGACGAGTAGCATCAAAAAAGCGACTAGTTATAGTAAGAAGAGGCAGGGGAGGTATGCCTAACAAAAAGAGGAGTGAAACCTCCAACCGAGAAGAACCGGCAAAACCTCCAACATCGAAAACATCATAGAAGATGCAAGCGAACTCCGTTTTCGATGAACTCAAGCTTGTCAACAAGATGACCGTAAGCTCTAAGACTCACAAAGAGAACCAAACAAGAACCAAGAAAGATGATGCAAGGATGCAATGGTTTGAGCTCTCAATGAACAATACGATCAAGCTACTCATTGAGAGCCCCCCTTGATAGTATGGCAATCGATCCTATAACCCGGTCTCCCAACTACCATCATGAGACCGGTAAAATAGAAAACCTATCAAGGGCAAACCTTTGCCTTGCACATGGTCCACTTGAGCTAGATGATGACAATCTTGACTCCCTCAAGTTGGACCACCTTTCTTGATTGTGTTGGCTCGATGAAGACTAGTTGATTGCTCCCCCATACTCCACTATGGGTGAGCCTTTCTTCCGCACATCTTCACAGGTCCATTGTCACCACAAAGGACAACAAGCTTTAAGCATTTGATCTCTTCGTGGTGCTCCACTTGAACTTGCACACCGCAACCTAACCCCACAAAGAACCCTCACGAAGACCATGGGTTAGTACACAAAGCGTAATTGATAATGCTTACCATACCATGGGATCACTTGATCCCTCTCGGTACATCTTCTACGCTTTGTGGGTTGATCATCTTGATTCACTCTTTAACTTAGTCTTGATCAACCTCTCACAAGACCAATCTTTAGGTAATTCCTTGAATAGCACCTTGGTCGACACAAACTCTCCTTGAAACCAACACATGTACTCCAAGAAGAGCCTATGGATAAAACCTTCAAATATAACTCAAGGCAACCATTAGTCCATAGAGATTGTCATCAATTACCAAAACCAAACATGGGGACACCGCATGTTCTCTCATTTGCTTCGGCGCATCCCACGGTAGCAATGCGCTCTCGAGGGCCGGGAAGAAGGTGGACGACTTCCGACGCAAGTGGATCTTCATGGACGCCAAGCGCCTCCATGCTCGGCTGGAGCTGCCGACCGTGATGCCAGCGAAGCTGGACCGGTGGGCTCACAAGAAGATCACCAATCCCTGGGCGGTGCTGGTCCTGGAGAGGATGATGGTGGATCTGGAGGCGGGGAAGCTGATGGGGGCCATGCTTGTCAGGGAGTTCCTGAACCAACGCATGGCTCCGCTCCAGGCGCACTCGTGCCCCTTGTGGGGTCTCAAGGGCGCGGAAGATGATCTCCGGCTGTGCTCGGGAGACCTATCAGACGAGGAGCTAATCAAGGCCTTGCGTACCTTGCTGGAGAAGGACCCGCGCGGCCTCCCGGAGGTCTACCTCCTACTATACCATCGCGATGACGGGGTAGAGGTGGATGCCGCCATGCTGATATGTCTCCAACATATCTATAATTTATGAAGTATTCATGCCAATATATTATCATTCTTGGATGTTTTACAATCATTTTATAGCGACTTTATATCATTTTTGGGACTAACCTATTGACCCAAAGCCCAGTGCCAGTTACTATTTTTTGCTTGTTTTTACATGGCAGAAAATCAATATCAAACGGAGTCCAAACACTGTGAAACTTTTTGTGGATTTTTTATGGGTCAGAAGACTCCCGATGGGCCAAAGCAGCACCTGGGGGTGCCCCGAGGGGGGCACAACCCACCAGGGCGCGCCAGGGCCCCCTGGCGTGCCCAGGTGGGTTGTGCCCACCTCGGTGGCCTCTTGTACCCCTTCTTTGCACTATAAATTCCCAAATATTCCAAAACCCCTTGGGGTTAACCTAGATCAGAAGTTCCGCCGCCGCAGGGCTCTGTAGCCACCGAAAACCAATTTAGAACCGTTCCGGCACCCTGCCGGAGGGGGGAATCATCTCTGGTGGCCATCTTCATCATCCCGACGGACACCACAATGAGGAGGGAGTAGTCCACCCTCAGGGTTGATGGTTTGTACCAGTAGCTATGTGATTAATCTCTCCCTCTCGTGTTCTATATCATGGGCTTTGTTAATATAGTCGGATCATATGATGTTTCTCCCCTCTATACTCTTGTTGTGATGAATTGAATCTTTACCCTTTGAAGTTTTGTCATGTCGGATTGAATGTTCAGATTTGGGAACACATGATGTATGTCTTGCGGTATGTATACTTGAGGTGACAATGGGGTATCTTATTGATTCACTTGACATACGTTATGGCACTCAACTTGCGGATTCCCGCGGTGATATTGGGGTAATCTATGCATAGGGGTTGATGCACATTTTTATTATCTTTTCTCTGATAGAAACTTTGGGGTCTCTTTGTAGTTATTTGTGTGGATTGAGTATTATGAATATGAATATGCTTTGGTGTTATTCTATTACGAACTCTAGGATACACTGGTAGAAAAAGGGCCTATAGTCCCGGTTCGTAAGGGCCTTTAGTCCCGGTTCCGGAACCGGGACTAAAGTGTCGGTACTAATACCTCCCCCCTTTAGTCCCGGTTCAATCCAGAACCGGGACTAAAGGCCCTCCACGTGGGTAGTGCGCAGAGCCCAGTCAGGAGACCCTTTGGTCCCGGTTGGTGGCACCAACCGGGACCAATAGGCATCCACGCGTCAACATTTCTGTGGCTGGGGTTTTTTTTTGAAAGGGGGGTGGGGTTGGGGGTTTTGGGGGGTTAATTTAGGTGTTTCATATATTGTGTTAGCTAGCTATAATTAATAGAGAGAAGTGTCCTCTCTTATGTCCGTGCTTGGTCGATGCTACGTACTATACATACGTATAGAGAGGACTAGACACGCTGGCTAGCTAGTAAGCAAACGAAGGAAACAGAAGATCGTCATGAACATATATGCATACAGAGAGAAGTGATATCGACCACCTCTCCTTCTCCGAGAGATTGGTCGAACAACAAGTTCTCGTATATCTATCTGACACTACCGGCTACATATATACAATAATTATCTCTTACAAATATAATCATACGGACTCAGGGTCCACATAGAATTCTCCGTCTTCAGGGATCACGTGGTCAAGAAAGAATGCCGCCAATTCCTCTTGAATTGCTCGCATGCGAGCTGGTGCTAGGAGTTCATCCCGCTTCCGAAACATCTAATTTGAAGAAGGGGGTCAATACATATATATATATATATATATATATATATATGAATGAATGAAACTCAACACAAATGATGGTAATAAAATAAAATTGCGAATGTTGTTATTTATGTACTTCATATTGTTCATTAGAGTACCCGCCCCGCTCACAGGTCGTGTGGCGGATGGACTCGCAGATGTAGTATCCACAGAAATCATTCCCTTGTTCCTGCCACAACCACTTTACAAGAAATAGAGGTCAATCAAACTGATAAGCAAGAATGCTAAATGGGATTGATGAAACTAGCGCTTGAATCACTAGGAGATGCGCGGAACATGCTACTATAGTACTTACTTTCGGGTGTCTAAATTCCAGCTCCTTCGGCAGTCCCGGAACTGTTTTGGTGAATTTTCTCCAAACCCTCCCGGACAAAGAAAACAATTACTTGATATTAGGAAATGAACAAAGTTGCTGATATGGTGGATAATGATCGATTTAACTTACTTCTGGAGTATTTGAGTCATGTTTGCATAGTCCTGGGGATCTTTTCGTTTAGAGTCTAAGACGGTTACTACTCCCTTCTCAAGCTTAATCTCTAGGAGAATATAGTGAAAACTGCACACACATGCATAACTCATCAATTACATTACCATAACCTTGACTAATATATAAGGGAAACCGAATACGCACAAGACAGTAACACTCACCTGAAGTTGTAAGGAAAGAGTATTATATCTTTGTTTTGATTTATTACGAACGATCGTAGCAAGTTGGCCTCGGTAGCTGCGGCATGAAGTTTAACCTCAGTTGCATCTATGAGATATGTGTTAATGAACCCAATATCACCGACTTGTCTTTTCTTCAATTCGGCGATCTTCAATCTGCATAATATAGTGAGGATGATTATAAATACATGCAATGAAAGAGCTAAGCTATATAGAGAAACTTAATGACAAAAGTAGTACTACTTACAGACAGTAGCAGGCGACCGTTGTTTTATCGAGGGCCAATTGATTGAAAAACTGATAGAACTCCTCAAATGGAACAGGCAACAGATCAATTCCAACAAGGTCATGCTCCTTTTTAACTTTCACATACAAAGTACTCCTCCCCCTAGAGTCTCTGCAGATTTTCAAGTACCAATCATGCAATCTTCGCATCATCGTTGATAGAGAACTTTCATCTTTGACGAGAGGCTTCCCGTACTCGTATCTTTGTATCTGCACGTCCATGGGTTCATAATGTACTTCGTCGGGCAGGTAATCTGCAAGATTGCTATAACCGGGCACCATCCTCAGATCATTAGCGACGTTGTGGCTAGGCACCTTGAGCGGGGGGCACGATTGCTTCGCTTGTTCGCCGAGCTGGGCAATTTGTTTCCCAGCTCGTCGTTCTTTCAGCCTTTGATCACTGACAGTACTTCCCAACCGCTCCGCTTCGGCAAATTCCTTTCCAATAATGCGTTCATAGTTTCCTTTCGGCGGATCAGACTTCGATGGTTTTGTCAGGGCAGCCAGAGTGCGCTTCACTTTCACCCGATCTACCTTCTCCTCCGGAGGTGGATGTTTCTTTGCTTTCACCCCTTCAAAGAAGTTCCTCACTTCTTCTCGCGGGATCTCGGCGTTCTCCTCCAGGGTCCTCTCATATGGTAACTTCTCTGGAGTCTTCAGAGAAGGACCGAATCTGTATGTCCTCCCGCCTCTGGTTGTACTGCTAGACGCCGACCGAGCAGACGTAGCAGTTGTCTTCTTTACTTGCTTAAGAGGCGGAGGAGAAGGACTACGACGCGCCGGAGCAGCTGGAGCGGCGGCAGGTCTCTTCCGCCCTTGCTGACGAGGCGGAGAAGGAGGAGGCTGGCTGCTCGGGTGCGTCGGCGCAGGCGGAGAAGGAGGCGGAGTGCCGCCACGCGCCGGAGAAGGAGCCGGCCGAGGGCCCTGATCGTCACTCGCCGAAGGAGGAGGCGGTGGAGGCGGAGTGCCCTGACTCGCCGGAGGAGGAGGAGGAGGCGGTGGCGTCCAGTTCAGAAGGTTGATGAGCTCCTTCCGCCATAGGCATGGAGTCTTCAGAGCAGACCCCAGCCGAGTCTCCCCTTCACCGGTAGGGTGGTCAAGCTGGAGGTCCTCAAATCCCTCTGTTATCTCATCCACCATCACCCTAGCATATCCTTCTGGAATCGGCCGGCAGTGAAAAGTTGCCGGGTTCAGTAGGATAAACAGAGCCAACAGCCGCCTTGACCTTCAAATTCATCCATTGCGTCATAAGGTGGCAATTTTGAGACTCCGTTATAGCATCCACGGGATAGCTGGCAGGAGCCGTCAAGGCATGCTCCGGCTGAAGCAGCTCGGTGGAAGCCACGCTGCTTCTGCGCTGAGATGGCGGGGTAGCTTCGGGGGAGGCTTCGGCAGTACATTTGCTGCGATTTGCTTCTTGTTCCTCTATCGCGTCTACCCTTGCTTGCAGCGCCTGCATTTGGGTCTGCTGCACTTTTTTCCTCCTCTCATGGGATTTGTAACCGCCTGCGTCTGGAAACCCAACCTTCCACGGAATGGAGCCTGGCGTGCCTCGTGTCCGTCCAGGGTGCTCAGGATTCCCGAGGGCCATTGTGAGCTCGTCGTTCTCTCTGTCTGGAAAGAATGTCCCTTCCTACGCTGCTTCGATATACTGCTTAAGCTTACTGACTGGTATGTCCATTTGATCGTTCGTCCAAATGCACTTCCCTGTTACAGGGTCCAGGGTTCCGCCAGCCCCAAAGAACCAAGTCCGGCAACAGTCTGGCCAGTTAATTGTCTCTGGTTCGATCCCTTTATGAACCAGATCATTCTCAGTCTTGGACCACTTAGGCAGGGCTACGAGGTAGCCACCTGACCCCGTGCGATGGTGAAGCTTCTTCTTCGCAGCATTTTGCTTGTTTGTCGCCGACATCTTCTGACTCTTTTCCGATGTCTTGTGGGCCACAAATGCGGGTCAGTGATCTCTGATCTTCTCATATCTGCCCTTGAATTCTGGTGTCTCATTATTTTCGACAAACTTATTCAGCTCTTTCTTCCACCTCCTGAATAGTTCTGCCATCCTCTTCAGAGCAAAAGACTTGATTAATTTCTCTTTAACTGGGTTCTCTGGATTATCCTCAGGCGGTAGGGTGAAATTTGACTTCAGCTCAGTCCAAAGATCATTTTTCTGCATATCATTGACATAAGAGACCTCAGGGTCTTCTGTAGCCGGCTTAAACCATTACTGGATGCTTATCGGGATCTTGTCCCTAACCAGAACCCCGCACTGAGCAACAAATGCGCTCTTTGTCCAGAGGGGTTCAATAGGTTGGCCGTCGGGCGCGATTGCTATGATCTCAAACTTTTCATCCGAGCTCAACTTTTTCTTCGGGCCTCGTCTCTTTACCGAAGTTGTGCTCGAACCGGAGGGCTAGAAAAAAGAACAAAGACTTAATTAATATGTGTACATACCAAAACAATGAATGCATCAATCAGCTAGTCAGCATAGGCTTAACTAATATATATACCTGGCCGGACTCGGTTCGGTCACCGGAGCCGTCATCACGATCTCCTTCTTGCACCGGCATTGGGTCACCGGAGCCGTCCTCATGTTCTTCTTCTTGCACCAGCATTAGGTCACCATAGCCACCTTGTTCACCCTCTCCTTCCAGACCATCGGTTTCGTTGAGAAACAACAAGATGGCATCACTTCCTTCTGCGATTATGTCCCTCAACAACGCTTCTTTTGTTGATTCGTCTAGGGTGGTGTCCATAGTTTCTACAAATATTTACAACATGGCAATTATTATTCAAACATGACAGATGGATATATTAGTGCCAAACGTAGAACTAGCTACCTAATCATAGTAAGCTATCGGGAGGGGGTATATATCGACAACGATGACACTACATCTATGTCCCTCAACGACCCTCGTTCCCGATAAAAAAAAGAGGAAGAAGAAGAAAAAAAAGAGGAGAAGAAAGAATAGAGGAGAAGAACCCTGGAACCCTCGACCCCTAGACGACCCTCTTCTTCCTCTCATGTTCGAGAGGATCGCCGAGGGGTCGGGAGGTTGCCTAGTGTCAAAGGATTCAACAAAACCATGTCTTCATCATTAGGCGAAAGTAACATGTGCATGATGGTACGAAGCTCTTCAAAGTTGTTCTGGAACGGAGTCCCAGATAGGATAATTCGCTTTTTGGTACAAAGTTCTGAAAGCACAAGTGCTCCCTAGGTGGTTTTGATAATTGATGACAACATATCTCTTGTTGGACTAACATATCAATCAAGCATGTTTCAGATAAGTTCAACAATGGAGTGGCATGGACTAAAGGTTGTGGGAACTCCTTCAAGATGCTAGGGACAAAGGATTGGCTAAAGCTTCAAGCTCAAGACTTCTCATTTTACATTTTAGTGATCCAAGATCACATTGAGTCTTTAGGAAAAACCAATACTATTAAGCAGGGATGAGGTGTTGCTTAATGAGCCTCTTGCTTCATGTGCTTAGTGATATGCTCCAAAACCCTCAGCTATTTTCCCACTTCCACATATGACCTAAACCCTAAGCCAAACTCGGTCCTACCGATTTTTCCTATCCGGCGCCACCGAGTTTCACTTGTCATAAGCCACTGCCAAACCCTAATCAGTTCGGTCCCACCGATGGGATCTCGGTCTCACCGAGATGGGCTTGCAAACTCTCTGTTACCCATTGCAATATTCTTGGTCCCACCGAGATATGCAATCGGTTCCACCGAGTTTGCTTGGCCAAATCTCAGTTTCACTTGTTACCCAAATCGGTCCCACCGAGTTTGAGAAATCGGTCAAACCGAGTTTTGGATTTACCCTAACCCTAGCACATCGGTCTCACCGAGTTGATCCAGTCGGTCCCACCGAAATCTCTAACGGTCACTAGGTTTACATTTTTGGTCCGACCGAGTTTATTGATTCGGTACCACCGAGATTGGAAAACTGTGTGTAACGGTTGGATTTTGTGTGGAGGCTATATATACCCCCTCCACCTCCTTCTCATTCAAAAAGAGCCATCAGAACACACACACCATTCCAACTCATATGTTCTGAGAGAGAACCACCTACTCATGTGTTGAGACCAAGATATTCCATTCCTACCATATGAATCTTGATCTCTAGCCTTCCCAAGTTGCTTTCCACTCAAATCTTCTTTCCACCAAATCCAAATCCTATGAGAGAGAGTTGAGTGTTGGGGAGACTATCATTTGAAGCACAAGAGCAAGGAGTTCATTACCTACACACCATTTGTTACTTCTTGGAGAGTGGTGTCTCCTAGATTGGCTAGGTGTCACTTGGGAGCCTCCGACAAGATTGTGGAGTTGAACCAAGGAGTTTGTAAGAGCAAGGAGATCGCCTACTTCGTGAAGATCTACCGCTAGTGAGGCAAGTCCTGTGTGGGCGATGGCCATGGTGGGATAGACAAGGTTGCTTATTCGTGGACCCTTTGTGGGTGGTTGCTTCTTCGTGGACCCTTCGTGGGTGGAGCCCTGTGTGGACTCGTGCAACCGTTACCCTTGGGTGGAGCCCTGTGTGGACTCGCGCAACCGTTACCCTTCGTGGGTTGAAGTCTCCATCAACGTGGATGTAGGATAGCACCACCTATCCGAACCACGGGAAAAACATCCGTGTCTCCAATTGCGTTTGATCTCTCCAAACTCTTCCCATTACATTCTTGCAAGTTGCATGCTTTACATTCTGCTGCTCATATACTCTTTGCATGCTTGCTTGATATGTATCGTGTGTGTTGAAATTGTGCCTAAAACTCCACTTAAACCGAAAAAGCTTAAAAATTGCAACTTGAGCATTATGTGTCTAATCACCCCCCTCTAGACACATCTACTTCTAGATCCTACAAGTGGTATCAGAGCCTTGGTCTCCATTGCTTTGGTTTAATCACCATTGGAGGAAGATGGATGTGTCTACTCTAGGGAGTCTTAGACATAGAGTGCCTATTCTTGATGGAAAGTACTTTCATGAATGGAAAAATGAGATGCTTGTAATCTTCAATCAATATCATTTGAACAAGTATATTGCTAGCCCTTGTGCACCCCATATTGATCCCTTGCATCCTACCCTAGATGAAGATATTGACATGATTCGCAATCTTAGAACTATTGAGCTCATCATTAGAGGATTGTCCAAAAATTTGATTGCTAGTTTGCCTACTCAAAATTGTGCCTATACTATATGGAAATTTCTTGAGGAACGGTTTCCCAATCATTCCTTGAAAACTTTGGATGAAATTCTCCATAAATCTATTGCCTTGAGTAAGATGAACTCTAGTGATCCTAGTTTTGGTAAATGTCTTCTTGAACTTGCCAATCTTAAGCATGCTAAAGGAGATGTTGGAATCATTAATGATATCATACTCAAAGCTATAAGAATTCATAAAAGTGACCACTTTGATGATCATTTATCTGATGAATTACCCTCTCTAGGAAATGATGAATCACAAGATCATGATGAACATGAATATTACAATGAGGATGATAGTGACTTCGATCTTGATGATGCAATGAGACATTTTGGTCTTATGGCAAATCTTCGGGGATATGAATCAGGAGGAAAGGAATGGGTTCTTGATAGTGGATGTACTGATCATATGACCGGAGATGAAGAGATGTTTCGTGAGCTTGCTGAAAATGACGGCCCTCGAAAATATGTCACCTTTGGTGATAATTCAAAGGGTAAAGTGATTGGCCTTGGTAAGGTGGCCATCTCACATGATAGTTCCATTCAAAATGTCATGCTCGTTAAATCTCTTGGCTACAACTTACTTTCAGTATCTAGACTTGCTGATTTCGGTTTGAATGTCCTATTTACTGAGGTAGATTGCCAAGTATTTCGTCGAGACAATCATAAAATGGTCTTTACAGGTATGCGTAGAGGTGATCTTTACATTGTCGATTTCTCTAAAAAGGCACAACCTAAAACTTGCTTTGTTGCTAAATCCTCAAAAGGTTGGTTGTGGCATAGACGACTAGGTCACGTTGGCATGAGAAACCTTGACAAGCTTATTAAAGGAAATCATATCCTCGGAGTTAACGATGTCATATTTGATAAGGATAGACTTTGCAGTGCTTGTCAAGCAGGTAAACAGGTTGGAGGAAGACATCCCGTGAAGAACATCATGACCACAAGGAGGCCACTCGAGCTACTTCACATGGATCTTTTTGGTCCCAACGCCTACAAGAGTCTCGGTGGAAATTCTTTTGGTCTAGTTATAGTTGATGACTTTTCAAGATTTACGTGGGTGTTCTTTCTTAATGACAAGTCGCAGGTCCAGAAGATCTTCAGAAACTTCGCTAGGAAAGCCCAAAATCAGTTTGATGTGAAGATCAAGAAGGTTCGGAGTGACAACGGAACGGAATTCAAGAACGCAAATGTGGACACCTTTCTGGACGAAGAAGGGATTTCACACGAGTTCTCAGCTACGTACACACCTCAACAAAATGGAGTTGTTGAGAGGAAGAACCGGACGCTCATCGAAATGGCAAGAACGATGCTTGATGAATACAAGACGCCAAAGCACTTTTGGGCAGAAGCGGTTGAGACAGCTTGTCACGCAACAAATCGCTTATATCTTCACAAGCTACTCGGCAAGACGGCATATGAGCTCCTCACCGGTAACAAGCCTCAAGTTGGATACTTTCGAGTATTTGGCTCAAAGTGCTACATTCTTGATAAGCATCGTCGTTCAAAGTTTGCTCCTAAATCTCATGAAGGTTTTCTACTTGGTTATGGCTCAAACTCTCACACTTACCGTGTCTACAACAATTTCACCCGAAAGGTTGAAGAGACGGTAGATGTGAAGTTTGATGAATCTAATGGCTCGCAAGTAGAGCATTTGCCAATTGATGTAGGAGACAAAGACCCTTCAGAAGCAATTCAAGACTTGTCCATTGGCAAAATTCGTCCAACGAAGGTGAAGGAGAGTACTTCATCCGTCCAAGTGGAAGCTTCTACTTCACGACAAGGTGAACCAAGAATCGACACGGAAGCATCCACAAGTGGGACACATCAAGATGAAGAAAACGAGGAAATACGTCAAGACGAACATCAACAACCTCCTTCTCCACCACGACAAGAGAACGACGACGTCAACAATGAAGAAGGCCAAGAAGAAGAACAAGATGAAGAAGATGTTCAACGAAGACCCAAGCAAAAGCTCTCACGAGTTCGAGCAAGAATTGCCAAAGATCATCCCGTCGAGCAAATCCTCAATGATATACAAACCGGGAGAATCACTCGCTCAAAAACTCTTTTAGCTAACTTTTGTGAAAACTATTCATGCATCTCTAGCATTGAACCAATGAAGGTTGAAGAAGCATTGGAAGATCCGGATTGGATAAACGCTATGCATGAAGAGCTACATAATTTTGAGAGAAACCAAGTTTGGACATTGGTTGAGAAGCCCGACAACAACCACAACATCATTGGTACCAAATGGGTGTTTCGCAACAAGCAAGATGAAGATGGACAAGTGGTTCGCAACAAAGCATGTCTCGTCGCCCAAGGGTACACACAAGTCGAAGGTATGGACTATGGTGAGACGTATGCTCCCGTTGCTAGACTTGAGTCCATTCGCATCTTACTTGCCTATGCTAATCACCATAATATCACCTTGTACCAAATGGACATTAAAAGTGCTTTTCTAAATGGTGAAATAGAGGAGGAAGTTTATGTCAAACAACCTCCCGGCTTTATCAATCCCAAGAAACCAAATCATGTTTACAAACTTCACAAAGCTCTTTATGGTCTTAAACAAGCTCCTAGAGCATGGTATAAATGCTTGACCAAGTTCCTTACTACAAGTGGTTTTGAAATTGGTAAAATTGATTCTACTCTTTTTACTAAAAGGGTTAATGGAGAACTATTTGTATGCCAAATTTATGTTGATGATATCATATTTGGTTCAACTAACCCTCTCTTTAGTGAAAAGTTTGGAAAGCTAATGTCAGAGAAGTTTGAGATGTCTATGATGAGTGAACTCAAATTATTTCTCGGGTTGCAAATCAAGCAAACTAAGGAAGGTACATTTGTCTCTCAAACAAAGTACACCAAGGACTTATTCAAGAAGTTCAATATGCAAGAATGCAAAGGTATGTCTACACCCATGCCTACTAGTGGACATAATGATTTAACCAAAGATGGTGAACCGGTTAATCAAAAGGTTTATCGCTCTATGATTGGTTCATTGTTATACCTATGTGCTTCACGTCCCGATATTATGCTAAGTGTATGCATGTGTGCACGATATCAAGCTGCTCCTAAATATTGTCATCTTAAGGCTGTGAAAAGGATAGTGAGATATTTAATCCATACACCAAATTTTGGCATTTGGTATCCTAAGAGGTCTTCTTTTGATCTTGTTGGCTATTCCGACTCGGATTATGCCGGAGACAAGGTTGATAGAAAGTCCACTTCAGGTACTTGTCAATTTCTTGGTAGATCTCTTGTGTCTTGGTCTTCCAAGAAACAAAACTCGGTATCCTTATCCACCGCCGAAGCTGAATACATTGCCGCTGGTTCATGTTGCGCTCAATTACTTTGGATGACTCAAACTCTTAAAGATTATGGGATTTATGTGAAACATGTTCCACTGCTTTGTGACAATGAAAGTGCTATCAAAATTGGTCATAATCCTGTACAACATTCTCGAACTAAGCATATTGAAGTTCGTCATCATTTCATTCGAGATCATGTTGCTAAGGGTGACATCAGTCTTAAGCATGTTCGCACCGACAAGCAATTAGCGGATATATTTACTAAACCACTTGATGAGAAAGCATTTTGCAGGTTGAGAGGAGAATTGAACATCATTGATGCTTCAAACTTGGAGTAGAAACTCCATTGGATACATGCAAGACATGAGCTTATGACTAATCCATGATATATCTCTCATGATAACTATCTTATGTCTTGGATACATTTGTACCTTGCATGTTGTCTAACCCATGTAGGTGCTTGGTTGAATCTAATTCCATGAGATTGCGACTCACTCATATCCTGAGCGATCCCTACATCACCAAAACTCTACACAATAGTGGTTGAAGACAAGGAAGCACAAAACCATACAAACATATCCTTTGACAAATTCTATGATTGAGCTTCATGATTGTCATTTTTGGATACACAAGTGCTCTTCCTTGCAAAAACTAACCCATGTAGGTAGATGAATCCAAACTCCAAATGATGCTCCCAACTCTCGATGAGCTACATCAACCTTGAGCACCCACACAAGTTCAACTACATGAGCAAGAACCACATCACCACCCAAGGTATGTTATTCCATCTTAGAGAAGCTTTACTCCAAGACATGAGTCAAAGCAACTCAACAAGATGTGAATACATCAAGATGCTTAAACGAAAAATGGTAACCCCATTTTGAGCTTAAACGATGAGTATGACCTATGATCAAGTGTTCTAACTTGACTCCTAAGTCAATATACTCTAACATAGGTGACTATGTCACCGCCCAATTCTAGATGAAGTTCTCTTGTGTTCCTTTCTGAGTTATTGCATTTGTCCCTTGCATATTTGTTTCTTTATTTTTCAATCAAAAAAAACTTCATCTAGAAACCTTTTACCCTTTTCTTTTTGATTTTTGTTCTGCATATTTCTGCATCAAATTCATTGCAAATCTTTGTGAGATCTTACCTTGACTAGTGAATGTTGGGGAACGTAGCAATAATTCAAAATTTTCCTAAGTGTCACCAAGATCAATCTATGGAGTCATCTAGCAACGAGGGAGGAGTGGATCTACATACCCTTGTAGATCGCGCGCGGAAGCATTCAAGAGAACGGGGTTGATGGAGTCGTACTCGTCGTGATCCAAATCACCGATGATCCTAGCGCCGAACGGACGGCACCTCCGCGTTCAACACACGTACGGAGCAGCGACGTCTCCTCCTTCTTGATCCAGCAAGGGGGGAGGAGAGGTTGATGGAGATCCAACAACACGACGGCGTGGTGGTGGAAGTAGCGGGATTCCAACAGGGCTTCGCCAAGCGCTGCGGGAGGAGGGAGATGTGTCATGGGAGGGAGAGGGAGGCGCCAGGGCTTAGGTATGGTTGTCCTCCCTTCCCCCCACTATATATAGGGCCAAGGGAGAGGGGGGGGCGCAGCCTTGGCCCTTCCTCCAAGGAAGGTGCGGCCAAGGGAGGAGTCCATCCTCCCCAAGGCACCTAGGAGGTGCCTTCCCCCTTTAGGACTCTTCCTTTCCCCTCTTCTCTTGGCGCATGGGCCTCTTGGGGCTGGTGCCCTTGGCCCATATAGGCCAAGGCGCACCCCCTACAGCCCATGTGGCCCCCCGGGGCAGGTGGCCCCACCCGGTGGACCCCCGGGACCCTTCCGGTGGTCCCGGTACAATACCGGTGACCCCGAAACTTATCCCGATGGCCGAAATAGCACTTCCTATATATAATTCTTTACCTCCGGACCATTCCGGAACTCCTCGTGACGTCCGGGATCTCATCCGGGACTCCGAACATCTTTCGGGTTACCGCATACTAATATCTCTATAACCCTAGCGTCACTGAACCTTAAGTGTGTAGACCCTACGGGTTCGGGAGACATGCAGACATGACCGAGATGACTCTTCGGTCAATAACCAACAGCGGGATCTAGATACTCATGTTGGCTCCCACATGTTCCACGATGATCTCATCGGATGAACCACGATGTCAAGGACTTAATCAATCCCGTATACAATTCCCTTTGTCTAGTGGTACGATACTTGCCCGAGATTCGATCGTCGGTATCCCGATACCTTGTTCAATCTCGTTACCGGCAAGTCTCTTTTACTCGTTCCGTAACACATCATCCCGTGATCAACTCCTTGGTCACATTGTGCACATTATGATGATGTCCTACCGAGTGGGCCCAGAGATACCTCTCCGCTTACACGGAGTGACAAATCCCAGTCTCGATTCGTGCCAACCCAACAGACACTTTCAGAGATACCTGTAATGCACCTTTATAGTCACCCAGTTACGTTGTGACGTTTGATACACCCAAAGCATTCCTACGGTATCCGGGAGTTGCACAATCTCATGGTCTAAGGAAATGATACTTGACATTAGAAAAGCTTTAGCATACGAACTACACGATCTTTGTGCTAGGCTTAGGATTGGGTCTTGTCCATCACATCATTCTCCTAATGATGTGATCCCGTTATCAACGACATCCAATGTCCATGGTCAGGAAACCGTAACCATCTATTGATCAACGAGCTAGTCAACTAGAGGCTCACTAGGGACATGGTGTTGTCTATGTATCCACACATGTATCTGAGTTTCCTATCAATACAATTATAGCATGGATAATAAACGATTATCATGAACAAGGAAATATAATAATAACTAATTTATTATTGCCTCTAGGGCATATTTCCAACAGTCTCCCACTTGCACTAGAGTCAATAATCTAGTTCACATCGCCATGTGATTAACATTCACAGGTCACATCGCCATGTGACCAACATCCAAAGAGTTTACTAGAGTCAGTAATTTAGTTCACATCACTATGTGATTAGCACTCAATGAGTTCTGGGTTTGATCATGTTGCTTGTGAGAGAGGTTTTAGTCAACGGGTCTGAACCTTTCAGATCCGTGTGTGCTTTACAAATCTCTATCTCATCTCCTAGATGTAGCTACCACGTTCTATTTGGAGCTATTCCAAATAACTGTTCTACTTGGAGTTATTCTAAATTGTTGCTCCATTATACGTATCTGGTATCTCTATCGGAGCTATCCGGATAGGTGTTAAGCTTGCATCGACGTAACCCTTTACGACGAACTCTTTTACCACCTCCATAATCGAGAAAAATTCCTTAGTCCACTAGTTACTAAGGATAACTTTGACCGCTGTACTGTGATCCATTCATGGATCACTCTTGTACCCCTTGACTGACTCATGGCAAGGCACACTTCAGGTGCGGTACACAACATAGCATACTGTAGAGCCTAAGTCTTAAGCATAGGGGACGACCTTCGTCTTTTCTCTCTATTCTGCCGTGGTCGAGCTTTAAGTCTTAACTTCATACCTTATAACTCAGGCAAGAACTCCTTCTTTGACTGATCCATCTTGAACACCTTCAAGATCATGTCAAGGTATGTGCTCATTTGAAAGTACCATTAAGCGTTTTGATCTATCCTTATAGATCTTGATGCTCAATGTTCAAATAGCTTAATCCAGGTTTTCATTGAAAAACACTTTCCAAATATCCCTATATGCTTTCCAGAAATTCTACGTCATTTCTGATTAAAAATATGTTAACAACATATACTCATCAGAAATTCTATAGTGCTCCCACTCACTTCTTTGGAAATACCAGTTTCTCATAAACTTCGTATACACCCAAAATCTTTGATCATCTCATCAAAGCATACATTCCAACTCCGAGATGCTTACTCCAGTCCTTAGAAGGATTGCTGGAGCTTTGCATACTTATTAGCATCTTTCAGGATTGACAATACCTTCCGGTTGTATCACATACAACCTTTCCTCAGAAAATCGTCGAGGAAACAATGTTTTGACATCCTATCTGCAAGATTTCATAAATAATGCAGTAATCGCTAATATAATTCCAACAGACTCTTAGCATCGCTACGAGTGAGAAAGTCTCACCGTAGTCAACTCCTTGAACTTGTCGGAAAACATCTTAACGACAAGTCGAGCTTTCTTAACGGTGATACTTACCATCATTGTCCGTCTTCCTTTTAAAATCCATATGTACCTAACAGCCTTACGACCATCAAGTAGTTCTTCCAAAGTCTACACTTTGTTTTCATACATGGATCCTTTCTCGGATTATATGGCCTCAAGCCATTTATCGGAATCCAGGCCCACCATCGCTTCTCCATAGCTCGTAGGTTCATTGTTGTCTAGCAACATGACTTCCAAGACAGGATTACATACCACTCTGAAGTAGTACGCATCCTTGTCATCCCACGAGGTTTGGGAGTGACTTGATCCGAAGTCTCATGATCAATATCATAAACTTCCACTTCAATTGGTGTAGGTGCCACAGGAACAACTCTTTGTGCCCTGCTATACACTAGTTGAAGTGACGGTTCAATAACCTCATCAAGTCTCCACCATCCTCCCACTCAATTCTTTCAGAGAAACTTTTCCTCGAGAAAGGACCCGATTCTAGAAACAATCCTTTATTGCTTTCGGATCTGAGACAGGAGGTATACCCAACTGTTTTTGGGTTGTCCTATGAAGATGCATTTATCCGCTTTGGGTTCGAGCTTATCGGCCTGAAACTTTTCCACATAAGCGTTGCAGCCCCAAACTTTTAAGAAATGACAGCTTAGGTTTCTCTAAACCATAGTTCATACGGTGTCGTCTCATCGGAATTACGTGGTGCCCTATTTAAAGTGAATGTGGTTGTCTCTAATGCTTAACCCATAAACTATTGTGGTAATTTGACAAGAGACATCATGGCATGCATCATATCCAATAGGGTGCAGTTATGATGTTCGAACACACCATCACACTATGGTGTTCCAGGCTGTATTAGTTGTGAAACGATTTCCACAATGTCTTAATTTTGTGCCAAACTCGTAATTCAGATATTCATCTCTATGATCATATCATAGATCTTTTATCCTCTTGTCACGACGATCTTTCAACTTCACACTGAAATTACTTGAACCTTTCAATAATTCAGACTTGTGATTCATCAAGTAAATATACTCAACATCTACTCAAATTATCTGTGAAGTAAAAACATAAGGATATCCACTACATGCCTCAGCACTCATTGGACTGCACACATCAAAATGTATTACTTCCAACAAGCTGCTTTCTAGTTCCATTTTACTGAAAAACGAGGCTTTCAGTCATCTTGCCCATGTGGTATGATTTGCATGTCTCAAGTGATTCAAAATCAAGTGAGTACAAAATGGTCCATTTGCATGGAGTTTCTTCATGCATACACACCAATAGACATGGTTCGCATGTCTCAAACTTTTCAAAAATGAGTGAGTCCAAAGATCCATCAACATGGAGCTTCTTCATGCGTTTTATACCGATATGACTTAAGTGGCAGTACCACAAGTAGGTGGTACTATCATTACTATCTTTTGGCATGAACATGTGTATCACTACGATCGAGATTCAATAAACCATTCATTTAAGGTGTAAGACCATTGAAGGTATTATTCAAATAAACAGAGTAACCATTATTCTCCTTAAATGAATAACCGTATTGCGATAGACATAATCCAATCATGTCTATGCTCAACACAAACACCAATCTCGATGGTAGAAGGAGCGTACGATATTTGATTATATCAACATTGGAAACACTTCCAACACATATCATCAGCTCACCTTTAGCTAGTCTCCGTTTATTCCGTAGCTTTTATTTCGAGTTACTAACACTTAGCAACCGAACCGGTATCTAATACCCTGGTGCTACTAGGAGTACTAGTAAAGTACACATTAACATAATGTATATCCAATATACTTCTATCGACCTTGCCAGCCTTCTAATCTACCAAGTATCTAGGGTAATTCTGCTCCAGTGGCTGTTCCCCTTATTACAGAAGCACTCAGTCTCGGGTTTGGGTTCAACCTTGGGTTTCTTCACTAGAGCAGCAGCTGAATTGCCATTTCATGAAGTATCCCTTTGTTCCCTTGCCCTTCTTGAAACTAGTGGTTTCACCAACCATCAACGATTGATGCTCCTTCTTGATTTCTACTTTCGCGGTGTCAAACATCGCGAATATCTCAAGGATCATCATATATGTCCCTGATACATTATAGTTCATCACGAAGCTCTAGCAGCTTGGTGGTAATGACTTCGGAGAAACATCACTATCTTATCTGGAAGATCAACTCCCACTTGATTCAAATGATTGTTGTACTCAGACAATCTGAGCACAAGCTCAACAATTGAGCTTTTCTCCCTTAGTTTGCAGGCTAAGAAAATCGTCGGAGGTCTTATACCTCTTGACGTGGGCACGAGCCTGAAATCCCAATTTCAGCCCTCAAAACATCTCATATGTTTTGTGACGTTTCAAAACGTCTTCGGTGCCTCAATTCTAAACCGTTTAACTGAACTATCACGTAGTTATCAAAATGTGTATGTCAGATGTTCGCAACATCCATAGACGACGTTCGAGGTTCAGCACACTAAGCGGTGCATTAAGGACATAAGCCTTCTATGAAGCAATGAGGACAATCCTCAGTTTACGAACCTAGTCCGCACAATTGCTACTATAAACTTTCAACTAATTTTTCTCTAGGAACATATCTAAACAGTAGAACTAAAGCGCGAGCTACGACATAATTTGCAAAATCCTTTTGACTATGTTCAGGATAATTAAGTTCATCTTATGAACTCCCACTTAGATAGACATCCCTCTAGTCATCTAAGTGATTACATGATCCGAGTCAACTAGGCTGTGTCCGATCTGTGCGTGAGACGGACTAGTCAACGTCGGTGAACATCTTTATGTTGATCGTATCTTCTATACGACTCATGCTCGACCTTTCGGTCTTCTGTGTTCCGAGGCCATGTCTGTACATGCTAGGCTCGTCAAGTTAACCCTAAGTGTTTTTGCATGTGTAAAACTGTCTTACACCCGTTGTATGTGAACGTAAGGATCTATCACACCCGATCATCACGTGGTGCTTCGAAACGACGAACTTTAGCAATGGTGCACAGTTAGGGGAGAACACATTCTTGAAATTGTAATGAGGGATCATCTTATTTACTACCGTCGTTCTAAGTAAACAATATGCAAAAACATGATAAACATCACATGCAATCAAATAGTAGTGACATGATATGGCCAATATCATATAGCTCCTTTGATCTCCATCTTGGGGCTCCATGATCATCTTGTCACCGGTATGACACCATGATGTACATCATCATGATCTCCATCATCGTGTCTTCTTGAAGTTGTCTCGTCATCGACATGCAAGTCGTGATTCCCTTGACAAGAACATGATCAATCTCATACATCACATATATCATTCATCACATCATTTTGCCATATCACATCACATGGCATACCCTGCAAAAACAAGTTAGACGTCCTCTAATTGTTGTTTGCATGTTTTACGTGGCTGCTATGGGTTTCTAGCAAGAACGTTTCTTACCTACGCAAAGACCACAACGTGATATGCCAATTGCTATTTACCCTTCATAAGGACCCTTTTCATCGAATCCGATCCGACTAAAGTGGGAGAGACAGACACCCACCAGCCACCTTATGCAACTAGTGCATGTTTGTCGGTGGAACCGGTCTCACGTAAGAGTACATGTAAGGTTGGTCCGGGCCGCTTCATCCCACGATGCCGCCGAATCAAGATAAGACTAGTAACGGCAAGCATATTGAACAAAATCAACGCCCACAACTACTTTGTGTTCTACTCGTGCATAGAATCTACGCAATAGACCTAGCTCATGATGCCACTGTTGGAGAACGTAGCAGAAATTCAAAATTTTCCTACGTGTCACCAAGATCTATCTATGGAGAGACTAGCAACGAGGGGAAGGAGAGTGCATCTACATACCCTTGTAGATCGCTAAGCGGAAGCGTTCAAGTGAACGGGGTTGATGGAGTCGTACTCGTCGTGATTCAAATCACCGATGACCAAGTGCCGAACGCACGGCACCTCCGCGTTCAACACACGTAGAGCCCGGTGACGTCTCCCACGCCTTGATCCAGCAAGGAGAGAGGGAGAGGTTGAGGAAGACTCCATCCAACAGCAGCACAACGGCATGGTGGTGGTGGAGGAGCGTGGCAATCCTGCAGGGCTTCGCTAAGCACCACGGGAGAGGAGAAGGACTTAGGAGAGAGGGAGGGCTGCACCAAAGGCAAAGGTGTATCTCAAGAGGCCCTCCTACCCTCACTATATATAGGGATCCCAAAGGGGGGGTGCACCAGCCCCTAGGAGATCCAATCTCCAAGGGGGCGGCGGCCAGGGGAGGAGTCCTCCCCCCCCAAGGCACCTAGGAGGTGCCTTCCCTCCTTGGGACTCTTCCTTAGGGTTCCCTTCACCCTAGGCGCATGGGCCATAAGGGAAGTGGCGCCCCAGCCCACTTTGGGCTGGATCCCTTCCCACTTCAGCCCATGGGACCCTCCGGATAGGTGGCCCCACCCGGTGGGCCCCCGGGACCCTTCCGGTGGTCCCGGTACAATACCGATGACCCCGAAACTTGTCCCGATGGCCGAAACAGGACTTCCTATATATAAATCTTTACCTCCGGAACTCCTCGTGACGTCCGGGATCTCATCCGGGACTCCGAACAACATTCGGTAACCACATACAAGCTTCCTTTATAACCCTAGCGTCATCGAACCTTAAGTGTGTAGACCCTACGGGTTCGGGAGACATGCAGACATGACCGAGACGTTCTCCGGTCAATAACCAACAGCGGGATCTGGATACCCATGTTGGCTCCCACATGTTCCACGATGATCTCATCGGATGAACCACGATGTCAAGGACTTTAATCAATCCCGTATACAATTCCCTTTGTCTAGTGGTATTGTACTTGCCCGAGATTCGATCGTCGGTATCCCTATACCTTGTTCAATCTCGTTACCGGCAAGTCTCTTTACTCGTTCCGTAACACATCATCTCATGATCAACTCCTTGGTCACATTGCGCATATGATGATGTCCTACCGAGTGGGCCCAGAGATACCTCTCCGCTTACACGGAGTGACAAATCCCAGTCTCGATTCGTGCCAACCCAACAGACACTTTCGGAGATACCTGTAGTGCACCTTTATAATCACCCAGTTACGTTGTGACGTTTGGTACACCCAAAGCACTCCTACGGTATTCGGGAGTTGCACAATCTCATGGTCTAAGGAAATGATACTTGACATTAGAAAAGCTTTAGCATACGAACTACACGATCTTTGTGCTAGGCTTAGGATTGGGTCTTGTCCATCACATCATTCTCCTAATGATGTGATCCCGTTATCAACGACATCCAATGTCCATGGTCAGGAAACCGTAACCATCTATTGATCAACGAGCTAGTCAACTAGAGGCTCACTAGGGACATGGTGTTGTCTATGTATCCACACAAGTATCTGAGTTTCCTATCAATACAATTATAGCATGGATAATAAACGATTATCATGAACAAGGAAATATAATAATAACTAATTTATTATTGCCTCTAGGGCATATTTCCAACACCCCCTTGCGCGCCTGTGCTATTATGTTGGCATGGGTTACAACGTGGGGTGCCTCCTCATATATAAGAGGCCAAGGGTACAACGTGTCCGACTCCGACACGACAAGTATCCTACCCACACTACAACACCAAGTCCAAGCGTAACCCAACTAGTACAAAATATTCGACACAAACACAACACTACCTAGGATTATATAGAGAAGCTGCAAGGCATTGGCTCGTTTCACAAAATCCAACGGAAGGGATGTAGTCTGACATGAGCGTGGGATCAGACGCCTGATGCAAAGCATTTCCCTAATATTTTGTCATATAAATATGGTCAAAGTCGACAAATTTTGACTTCACACAAATCATATATGTGGTGTAAAAAGGACTGGAGGGAGTACTTCTGTTGTTCTTTGTGAAAGTGCAACTATCCCTAGGTGGTTTTGGTAATTCCTAACAACATATAGCTCATTGAGCTAGTGCTATTTCAAGATTAATATCTCAGGAAAGCTCAATGATTGGCATGGCATGGATGAGAAAAGTGGACCCCTCAAAATGCTAAGGACAAAGGATTGGCTCAAGCTCAAAGCTCAAGACTCTACATTTTCTATTTTAGTGATCCAAGATCACATTGAGTCTATAGGAAAAGCCAATACTATCAAGGAGGGATGAGGTGTTGCTTAATGAGGTTCTTGCTCAAAATTCTTAGTGATATGCTCCAAAACCCTCAACTACTTTCTCACATCCATATGACCTAAACCAAAAGCCAAACTCGGCCCCATCGATTCTTTCTATCCGGCGCCACCGAGTTTCAAATGTCATAGCCATTGCCACAAACCCTAGGCAAATCGGTCTCACTGATAGGGATCTCGGTCTCACCGAGATGGGGTTGTAATCTCTCTGTTTCCCTTCGTAACATTTCGGTCTCACCGAGATGAGCGATCGGTCCCACCGAGATTGCAATGTAAACTCTCTGTTTTCCCTTCGTAACGTCTCAGTCTCACCGAAATGAGCGATCGGTCCCACCGAGTTTACCTGACCAACTCTCTGGTTAGCTTATTACCAAAATCGGTCTCACCGAGTTTGTGTAATCGGTCTCACTGAGTTATGCCCTAACCCTAATCATATCGGTCCTACCGAGTTGCATGTCGGTCCCACCGAAAACCCTAATGGTCACTAGCTTTGCTAAATCGGTCCGACCGAGTTTAACCATTCGGTCCCACTGAGTTTGGAAAGTTATATGTAACGGTTAGATTTTGTGTGGAGGCTATATATACCCCTCCACCTCCTCTTCATTTGTGGAGAGAGCCATCAGAACAAACCTACACTTCCAACCTATATTTTCTGAGAGAGAACCACCTACACTTGTGTTGAGACCAAGATATTCCATTCCTACCATATGAATCATGATCTCTAGCCTTCCCAAGTTGCTTTCCACTCAAATCTTCTTTCCACCAAATCCACATCCTGTGAGAGAGAGTTGAGTGTTGGGGAGACTATCATTTGAAGGACAAGAGCAAGGAGTTCATCATCAACACACCATTTGTTACTTCTTGGAGAGTGGTGTCTTCTAGATTGGCTAGGTGTCACTTGGGAGCCTCCGACAAGATTGTGGAGTTGAACCAAGGAGTTTGTAAGGGCAAGGGGATCGCCTACTTCGTGAAGATCTACCACTAGTGAGGCAAGTCCTTCATGGGCGATGACCATGGTGGGATAGACAAGGTTGCTTCTTCGTGGACCCTTCGTGGGTGGAGCCCTCCGTGGACTCGCGCAACCGTTACCCTTCGTGGGTTGAAGTCTCCATCAACGTGGATGTATGATAGCACCACCTATCAGAACCACGACAAAACATCCGTGTCTCCAATTGCGTTTGAATCCTCCAAACCCTTTTCTTTACATTCTTGCAAGTTGCATGCTTGACTTTCCGCTGCTCATATACTCTTTGCATGCTTGCTTGAATTGTGTTAAGATTGCTTGACTTGTTCAAAGTTGCTAAAATCTGCCAAGAACTAAAATTGGGAAAAGGCTAGATTTTTATTTGGTCAAGTAGTCTAATCACCCCCCTCTAGACATACTTTCGATCCTACAAGTGGTATCAGAGCCAGGTTTCCATTTGCCTTGATTTTCGTAGCTTTTGGAAGTCATAGCCTTGGTTTCACAACCTAGGAAAGTATGGCGTCTAGCGATGGAAATTACCACTGTAGAGGTCCTTACTTTGATGGTACTAATTTTGCTAGTTGGAAGCATAAGATGAAAATGCATATTCTTGGACATAACCTGCCGTTTGGGCTATAGTGTGTGTTGGCTTGCAAGGTGAATTCTTTTATGGGAGAGAACCGAATCATGAAGCTACCGCGGAAGAGTTGAAGATGCTGCAATACAATGCTCAAGCTTGTGATATCCTCTTCAAAGGATTATGCCCCGAAGAATTCAACAAAATCAGCCGTCTTGAGAATGCAAAGGAAATTTGGGATACTTTGATTGATATGCATGAAGGTACCGACTCCGTCAAGGAATCCAAGTTGGATGTGCTTCAAAGTCAACTTGACAAGTTCAAAATGAAGGATGGTGAAGCTGTCGCTGAAATGTACTCTAGGCTTGCTCTTATCACAAATGAGATTGCCGGCTTAGGAAGTAGAAGAGAAGATTCTCCCAAAAGAAGAAGTAGAAGAGAAGAATCACCATCGAGGGAGAGAAGGAGTAGGGATGATCGTTATGAACAAAGACCCTCTCAGAGAAGCAAGGATTCGGAAAGGAAGGACAGGTCATCAAGGAGCTACACAAAACGAAGACATCAAGCTCATGTTGGTGAATGGGTATCCGGCTCCGACTCCGACAGTCACTCCGAGAGAAGCTATCACTCCGACTCCGAATATACTCAAGATGAAGGTGTTGCCAGTCTAGCACTTGTGTCAACCAACTCCTACGACATATTTGATTCACCAAATGAAGGAATTAGAAGATGCTTCATGGCCAAAGGTCCAAAGGTATCACACCCCGAGTATGTTGATTTCAATAGTGATGAAGATGACTTGTTAGGCGATGATGATTTACTTGTTGACAACTCTAGTGATGAATACTATGATGAAACGTCAATTAATCATGCTAATCAAGATGAAACGAATGACAATGATAAGGAGAAGATTGAGTCTCTAACTAAAGAACTAAACACTCTTAAGTTAGCTCATGAAACTATCTTAGGAGATCATTGAGAACTTTTAAGGACTCATGAGAAATTATGTTTTGAGAAGCTCAATCTTGAGCAAGAGCATGAGTTCTTAAAGGCAATCAATGATGATCTTCACAAGAAAAGTTCTTCTTACATTGCCAAGCATTTACTCTTATCCACTTACATGCCTCAAGTCAAGTGTAGTAATTAGAACAAGAAGGATTCTTCCTCTAGTAGTAACAATAATCATGCTAAACCCAATGTTGTTGCTTCTAGTAGTTCTCTTGATTCCACTAATGATTCTCTTAGCCAAGTTACACTTGAGCAAGAAAATAGCTTATTGAAGGGAATCATAGAGAAAGGTGTTTACAAGAGCCTTGCCGGGAGTAAGCAATTCGAGGAAATTGTATGCAAGCAAGGAAGGCACCGGAAGAATCAAGGTATTGGTTTTGAACGAAAGTTCAATGCCAATGGAGTTGAGTGGGAAGAAGATCAATACCCCAAGACGAAGTTTGTTCCTCAACAAGAGAAGTATGATCCTACTTCTTTCAAAGGGACACAAGCTCAAGATGATCTTCCACCACAAGACCACAAGCAAAAAGGCAAGGACAAGCTTCAAGAGGAAATTGATGCATTTGAAGAAGCTCCTAAGGCCTTGGTCAAGTGGGTTCCCAAGACTACATCAAGTTCCACTTCATCAAGTACAACTACAACTCCAAGGATTCCCATCAAGATGGTGTGGATCCCGAAGAAGAAGAACTAGAGAGTTCTTGAGGGTGACTCTGCCAACATACTTCACTCTTATCATTTTGGCAAGAACAAGTGCAATCAACTTCCACATCTTGCACTAGTTCAAGGAGTCACAAACCCTCTTGTTGGTAAGACAAGGGACAAGGTAACCTAATGCTCTCATAGACATCATCTTGTGTGTGCATCACTCTATGTCTATGGATATCCTTGTTTGTTCCTTATGGGACTAACCCGTGTAGGTATTGAAAGTGCAACTCACTACAAACGATAGCTCCGAATGATCTACATCAACTTATAGCATCCACATCTTCAACACCTACATGAAGTCATCATCGACAAAACCCAAGGTTAGTTCATCCCTCTTTGGGGGAATATCACATCTAGGGGGAGCTTTACTCTAAGAATGGAGTTAAAGCAACTCTAATGGTGTGAACACAACAACGCTTTATGTAAAAGTGGTAACCCCACTTATGCTTAAATGATGAGTATGACCTATGATCAAATGTTCTCATTTGACTCCTAAGTCAATATACTCATATATAGATGACCCAGTCATCGCCAATTGCTTGATAGATGCTAGAATTATTTGTGCATGCTTTGCCACATATTTCATTTGTCATTTTATTGTGTGAGCATGTTGGTTGCATAATTTACTCATTCGAGGACATCCACTTGTTGTTTTGATTGATTGGTTTCCTTTTCTTTTGGCCAAGTGGATGGACAAGAATTCCTAAGAACCTTCTCTAGCTATCTATGCTTTTCTCTTCTCAAACTCTATTCATGCTGCATCACAAAGTTTGATCAAGTCAGATTCGAACCACTCTGTGTGAGGAGCACTCGGAGTCCCCGATTCGTCATAGACTTAAACTACCAAAACTTCTTTGTGTGTTTCTATCTGACCGATTCATCCATTTCGGTCATACCGAGATCACTAAGTCGATCTAGGTTTTCAATCTTGATGCAACCGATTTGAACTTTTCGATCACACCGAGTTTCAGTAACTGCTTGCAGTTATGAATCTCGGTGCCACCAAGTTGTTCCACTCGGTCACACCGACAGGGTCAGGCTATATATATCCACGGGTCAAATTTTGGAAAACTTTCCGAACCTCCTCGCCCGCGCTTAGCCTGCTCTGTCTCCCTGGGTCTCCGGATCATCCTCCTCGTCGCCAGCCGCCTCTTGCCACTGGTCTCCGCCGCCGTCAACGGGATCGTCTCCGCCGTTGCCGCCGTAGCAAGTTCATCGCTGAACTAGGGTATGGACTTCAACTTTGTGCTGTTCTAACTCCGATTCCTCAGCACATTGCTTTTCCATGTATCTTGCCATGATTGAGATCATTCTATCCATCGAAAACACTCCGTAGTTTAGTTGTGAATTGAAAATTTAGGGTTAGGTTTCCGCCGAAACCATCTCGGACCGACCGAGTTGATGAAATCGGTTCCACCAATTTGGCTCAGGCCATTGCACATGTGATTCTCGGTCTGACCGAGAATTGCAAATCGGTGTGACCGAGTTCAGCACTTTGTGAAACTTTAGCAGTCTCGGTGCCACCGAACTGTGACTCGGTCTGACCGAGTTCACTAGTTTAGGTTCCAAAAGCTGCTTCGGTATCACCGAGTTTGCAAATCGGTAGATCTGAAATGCTTTCTGTGGAAAACTAAAACTAAGTTTTTAACCCATTCTTTTGCAAAAACCTCTGTACTTTGTGATGCTCATCCACTTACCTCATCTATAATCTATTCATAGGGTCTGTTGTCAGTGTTTGCATCATGTCAGATCAGAGTGATAGTCAGAACAAGTCTGCGGAACAGGTTCACGTGAGTGAGGGCACTAGTCCCTCTAGCAGCTCAGATGATGGAAGCAGGAGCACACCCAGCAATCTGCCAAAGGCTGCCACAAGGGCCAGCAAGAAAAGAACCTCAGAGTCAGAGGATGAGGACTATGTGGCTGAGGAAGAAGAAACCACCTCAAAGAGGAAAGTGCTAAAAAGGAATATGGCACAACTGCTGCCACCAAGCCAGGGATGAAGCAAAATGTTCCTGCCAAGAGAGCACCAATGTCTAAAGCCAGAACATCTACTCAAGAGACTTTGGGATCTGCACCCAAAGAGCAGGTTGTGGCAGAAAAGAAAAGGAAGGAAAGGGTCAAGAAGACCACTGCCAGAGTGCTTGGGAGATCTTCAATCATGAAAGACTCTGAAGAAGAGGAAGAGGATGCAGCACCAGCACCCAAATCTCAAAAGCTTATGGGAGATGCCATAAGATCAGGGGCTGCTCCATCTAAGCCCAAAGGAACTCCTAAGCCAGCTGCTCCAAAACCCAAAACTGCACCCAAGAGGAACACCAGGAACATCCCAGCAGCAGAGAAGAACAAGGCCCCAATGCCTGAAGCTGCAATGGAAGAAGAAAATGATTCTGTTGTCTTGAGGAAATTGAAGCAAAAAATTCCAGATCACAATGATGCTCATTCAGTTGCAGAGAACATGAAAGTCAGGAAGGACTCTGGTCTAAGGCTATGGAGAGAGTCTGATCCATATGCCACCAGGAGAAGGACTGCTATGGACTATAGGTTCCATACAAAGGAACATCAGGACTTCTATGAGACCATCTTGCTTGACAAGAAGCCCATAGTGTGTGACATGAGATGGGTCGATTGGTCATTCATTGAGGAAAATTAGGATCACTTCCCTGGTGTATATGACAACTTCAAGGCGTGTGGAGTTTATGAGTTTGTGGCTCAGAAGCTCACAAAATGGAATGATGAGCTCATCATGCAGTTCTACTCCACAGCTCACTTCTACCCAGATGGAAGGATTGTCTGGATGTCTGAAGGTACTAGGTACCAGTCCACAGTTGCGGAATGGGCTAAGTTGATCAATGCCCCAGAAGAGAGTGAAGATGACTTGGATGTCTATGATAAGAATAAGAAGGATCACAACACCATGGCACACATGTACAAGGAGATCCCAGATGCTGCTCTTGAGACACACAAGTTTGGATCTGTACATTACCTTCTGTCAGGCTTGCCAACTATCAACTGGATCCTCAGGCACACTCTCTTGCCAAAGTCAGGTGATACAAGATGATCAGAGGCCATGCAATTAACTTGCTTCACATCTTTGATGTCCCACAGAATTTCAAAGTCATGAGCCTAATAGTGGAAACCATAAAGAGGACAGCTGCAGATCAGAAGAGGAGTTGTGGGTATGCCCCACAGATCCAGGAGCTGATCAACTCCAAGATGGGCACTGGCACATATCTGCTGGACAAGGAGCACCTGCCCATCTAACCATACTTTGAGGACAACACTGTGGTGATGGATGAAAATGAACCATCTTCTGTGCATGCACAAGCTAAGAAGGAGAAGACAAAGGCTGAAAAGGCTGCAAGGATGCCAACTAATGAAGAAGCATCTCAGTATCTTCTGAAGAGCAAGCAAGATCAGCTTGGCTACTTGATTGCCTCCGCCCTGAGGATTGAGAAGGGATTGGCTACCCTGACTCAAAACCAGGAGAGCTTGGAGAGGATCGTGGAGCAGAAGTTCTATGACCTAGATGTGAAGGTCACTGAGATCCAGTCAGTCATTGAGAAATTTCAGGATGAAGTGCAGGAGAAGAAGGGCAAGACAACCAATGATGCTTTTGCTAGAGTGCCCAGAGGTCAGATGTCTGCTGTAGTGCCTATTCAAGACACCAAAGCTACTTCATCTGCACCAGCTATAGCTTCAGTGCCACCGGCTCCAGCACCTACTCACCAGCTCCATCTACATCGACTGATGCCTTTGTTCTTGGAATTCTGTCTACACGACCACCTGAAGACCAAGACTGAGTGTCGATCTAGCACTATGCATTTTTTATGAACTTTTTGGTAACTTGTTGCCAAAGGGGGAGAAAATGTATAGATCATAGGCTTTGAGAGAGAGCGCTGTTTTTTATTCTCTCTTTTTGTTTGGTGGTTAAACTTTGTTTGTTTGCTTGGTTGAGATACTTTATACTTTGTGCTTACTTAGATGATCATGCGTTTGATCATATGCTACCTTAATGCTTGTTGGATGACATTATCCTTTTTATATTCCATATGATCATTTACTTTGCTTGGTGATGAGTGCATGTATTTTAATTGTTATCATTTTGAGCACTCCATCAAGATGTATGTGACATGGAAGAGTAACCCACGATCCTAACTCTTTGTGCATTTGCAGTCCAAAGCAAATCTTAAACTATGCACAAATTTAGGGGGAGCTCTTGCTTTTCACATACTTCTCAAAGCGACAATGTTTTTCACTCTTATTATCATTTGTCGAAGCTTTGATCTATATGTTGTCATAAATTACCAAAAAGGGGGAGATTGAAAGTGCAACTATCACTAGGTGGTTTTGGTAATTCCTAACAACATATAGCTCATTGAGCTAATGCTATTTCAAGATTAATATCTCAGGAAAGCTCAATGATTGGCATGGCATGGATGAGAAAAGTGAACCCCTCAAAATGCTAAGGACAAAGGATTGGATCAAGCTCAAAGCTCAAGACTCTAAATTTTCTATTTTAGTGATCCAAGATCACATTGAGTCTATAGGAAAAGCCAATACTATCAAGGAGGGATGAGGTGTTGCTTAATGAGGTTCTTGCTCAAAATGCTTAGTGATATGCTCCAAAACCCTCAACTACTTTCTCACATCCATATGACCTAAACCAAAAGTCAAACTCGGCCCCACCAATTCTTTCTATCCGGCGCCACCGAGTTTCAAATGTCATAGCCACTGCCACAAACCCTAGGCAAACCGGTCTCACCGATAGGGATCTCGATCTCACCGAGATGGGGTTGTAATCTCTCTGTTTCCCTTCGTTTTCGGTCTCACCGAGATGAGCGATCGGTCCCATCGAGATTGCAATGTAAACTCTCTGTTTTCCCTTCGTAATGTTTCAGTCTCACCAAAATGAGCGATCGGTCCCACTGAGTTTACCTGACCAACTCTCTGGTTAGCTAATTACCAAATTTGGTCTCACCGAGTTTGTGTAATCGGTCTCACCGAGATTATGTTATGCCCTAACCCTAATCATATCGGTCCTACCGAGTTGCATGTCGGTCCCACCAAAAACCCTAACGGTCACTAGCTTTGCTAAATCGGTCCGACTGAGTTTAACCATTCGGTCCCACCGAGTTTGGAAAGTTATATGTAACGGTTAGATTTTGTGTGGAGGCTATATATACTCATCCACCTCCTCTTCATTCGTGGAGAGAGCCATCAGAACAAACCTACACTTCCAACCTATATTTTCTGAGAGAGAACCACCTACACTTGTGTTGAGACCAAGATATTCCATTCCTACCATATGAATCTTGATCTATAGCCTTCCCAAGTTGCTTTCCACTCAAATCTTCTTTCCACCAAATCCATATCCTATGAGAGAGTTGAGTGTTGGGGAGACTATCATTTGAAGCACAAGAGCAAGGAGTTCATCATCAACACACCATTTGTTACTTCTTGGAGAGTGGTGTCTCCTAGATTGGCTAGGTGTCACTTGGGAGCCTCCAACAAGATTGTGGAGTTGAACCAAGGAGTTTGTAAGGGCAAGGGGATCGCCTAATTCGTGAAGATCTACCGCTAGTGAGGCAAGTCCTTCGTGGGCGATGGCCATGGTGGGATAGACAAGGTTGCTTCTTCGTAGACCCTTCGTGGGTGGAGCCCTCCGTGGACTTGCGCAACCGTTACCCTTCATGGGTTGAAGTCTCCATCAACGTGGATGTACGATAGCACCACCTATCGGAACCACGACAAAACATCTGTGTCTCCAATTGCGTTTGAATCCTCCAAACCCTTTCCTTTACATTCTTGCAAGTTGCATGCTTTACTTTCCGCTTCTCATATACTCTTTACATGCTTGCTTGAATTGTGTTAAGATTGCTTGACTTGTTCAAAGTTGCTAAAATCTGCCAAGAACTAAAATTGGGAAAAGGCTAGATTTTTATTTGGTCAAGTAGTCTAATCAGCCCCCTCTAGACATACTTTCGATCCTACACTTCGATAGCAATCCACACCGGTTGTTTTCTGGTCTATGCATGGCTTCCCACTGTTGGAAATATGCCCTAGAGGCAATAATAAAAGGATTATTATTATATTTCCTTGTTCATGATAATTGTCTTTTATTCATGCTATAATTGTGTTATCCGGAAATCGTAATACATGTGTGAATACATAGACACCAACATGTCCCTAGTAAGCCTCTAGTTGACTAGCTCGTTGATCAACAGATAGTCATGGTTTCCTGACTATGGACATTGGATGTCATTGATAACGAGATCACATCATTAGGAGAATGATGTGATGGACAAGACCCAATCCTAAACATAGCACAAGATCGTATAGTCGTTTGCTAGAGTTTTTCCAATGTCAAGTATCTTTTCCTTAGACCATGAGATCGTGTAACTCCCGGATACCGTAGGAGTGCTTTGGGTGTACCAAATGTCACAACATAACTGGGTGACTATAAAGGTATACTATGGGTATCTCCGAAAGTGTCTGTTGGGTTGACACGGATCAAGACTGGGATTTGTCACTCCGTATAACGGAGAGGTATCTCTGGGCCCACTCGGTAATGCATCATCATAATGAGCTCAAAGTGACCAAGTGTCTGGTCACGGGATCATGCATTACGGTACGAGGAAAGTGACTTGCCGGTAACGAGATTGAACGAGGTATTGGGATACCGACGATCGAATCTCGGGCAAGTAACGTACCGATTGACAAAGGGAATTGTATACGGGGTTGCTTGAATCCTCGACATCGTGGTTCATCCGATGAGATCATCGAGGAGCATGTGGGAGCCAACATGGGTATCCAGATCCCGCTGTTGGTTATTGACCCGAGAGCCATCTCGGTCATGTCTACATGTCTCCCGAACCCGTAGGGTCTACACACTTAAGGTTCAGTGACGCTAGGGTTGTAGAGATATGAATATGCAGTAACCCGAAAGTTGTTCGGAGTCCCGGATGAGATCTCGGACATCACGAGGAGTTCCGGAATGGTCCGGAGGTGAAGAATTATATATAGGAAGTGCAGTTTCGGCCATCGGGAGAGTTTCGGGGGTCACCGGTATTGTACCGGGATCACCGGAAGGGTCCCGGGGGTCCACCGGGTGGGGCTACCCATCCCGGAGGGCCCCATGGGCTAAAGTGGGGAGGGGAACCAGCCCATAGTGGGCTGGTGCGCCCCCTTTGGCCCACCCCATGCGCCTAGGGTTGGGAACCCTAGGGTGGGGGGGCGCCCCACCTGGCTTGGGGGGCACTCCACCCCTTGGCCGCCGCCCCCTAGGAGATCCCATCTCCTAGGGCTGGCGCACCCCCTAGGGGGCCTATATAAAGGGGGGGGAGGGAGGGGGCAGCCGCACCCTTGAGTCTTGGCACCTCCCTCTCCCCTGCTACACCTCTCCCTCTCGCAGTAGAACGGCGAAGCCCTGCTGCGGTGACCCCTGCATCCACCACCACGCCGTCGTGCTGCTGGATCTTCATCAACCTCTCCTTTTCCCTTGCTGGATCAAGAAGGAGGAGACGTCACGCTGACCGTACGTGTGTTGAACGTGGAGGTGCCGTCCGTTCGGCGCTAGGATCTCCGGTGATTTGGATCATGTCGAGTACGACTTCCTCATCCCCGTTCTTCTAACGCTTCCGCGCGTGATCTACAAAGGTATGTAGATGCAATCCGATCACTCGTTGCTAGATGAACTCATAGATGGATCTTGGTGAAACCGTAGGAAATTTTTTGTTTTCTGCAACGTTCCCCAACAGTGGCATCATGAGCTAGGTCTATGCGTAGTTCTCTTTGCACGAGTAGAACACAATTTGTTGTGGGCGTAGATGTTGTCAACTTTCTTGCCGCTACTAGTCTTATTTTGCTTCAGCAGTATTATGGGATGAAGCGGCCCGGACCAACCTTACACGTACGCTTACGTGAGACCGGTTCCATCGACTGACATGCACTAGTTGCATAAGGTGGCTGGCGGGTGTCTGTCTCTCCCACTTTAGTTGGAGCGGATTCGATGAAAAGGGTCCTTATGAAGGGTAAATAGAAGTTGACAAATCACGTTGTGGCTTTCACGTAGGTAAGAAAACGTTCTTGCTAGAACCCTATTGCAGCCACGTAAAACTTGCAACAACAATTAGAGGGCGTCTAACTTGTTTTTGCAGCAAGTGTTTTGTGATGTGATATGGCCAAAGTTATGATGAATGATGAATGATATATATGTGATGTATGAGATGTTCATGCTATTGTAATAGGAATCACGACTTGCATGTCGATGAGTATGACAACTGGCAGGAGCCATAGGAGTTGTCTTTATTTTTTGTATGACCTGCGTGTCATTGAGAAACGCCATGTAAATTACTTTACTTTATTGCTAAACGTGTTAGCCATAGTAGTAGAAGTAATAGTTGGCGAGCAACTTCATGGAGACACGATGATGGAGATCATGATGATGGAGATCATGGTGTCATGCCGGTGACAAGATGATCATGGAGCCCTAAGATGGAGATCAAAGGAGCTATGTGATATTGGCCATATCATGTCACTATTATTATTTGATTGCATGTGATGTTTATCATGTTTTTGCATCTTGTTTACTTAGAACGACGGTAGTAAATAAGATGATCCCTCATAATAATTTCAAGAAAGTGATCCCCCTAACTGTGCACCGTTGCAACAGTTTGTTGTTTCGAAGCACCACGTGATGACCGGGTGTGATAGATTCCAAGGTTCACATACAACGGGTGTAAGACAGATTTACACATGCAAACACTTAGGTTGACTTGACGAGCCTAGCATGTACAGACATGTCCTCGAAACACAGAAGACCGAAAGGTCGAGCATGAGTCATATAGAAGATACGATCAACATGAAGATGTTCACCGATGTTGGCTAGTCCGTCTCACGTGATGATCGGACACGGCCTAGTTAACTCGGATCATGTTATACTTAGATGACTGGAGGGATGTCTATCTGAGTGGGAGTTCATTGAATAATTTGATTTATATGAACTTAATTATCATGAACTTAGTCTAAAATCTTTACAACATGTATTGTAGATCAAATGGCCAACGTTGTCCTCAACTTCAACGCGTTCCTAGAGAAAACCAAGCTGAAAGACGATGGCAGCAACTATACGGACTGGGTCCGGAACCTGAGGATCATCCTCATAGCTGCCAAGAAAGATTATTTTCTACAAGCACCGCTAGGTGAAGCACCTGCTCTCCCTGCAGAACAAGACGTTATGAACGCTTGGCAGACACGTACCGATGATTACTCCCTCGTTCAGTGCGGCATGCTTTACAGCTTAGAGCCGGGGCTCCAAAAGCGTTTTGAGAGACACGGAGCATATGAGATGTTCGAAGAGCTGAAAATGGTTTTTCAAGCTCATGCCCGGGTCGAGAGATATGAAGTCTCCGACAAGTTCTTTAGCTGTAAGATGGAGGAAAACAGTTCTGTCAGTGAGCACATACTCACTATGTCTGGGTTACATAACCGCTTGACTCAGCTGGGAGTTAATCTCCCGGATGACGCGGTCATTGACAGAATCCTTCAGTCGCTTCCACCGAGCTACAAGAGCTTTGTGATGAACTTCAATATGCAGGGGATGGAAAAGACCATTCCTGAAGTATTTGCAATGCTGAAATCAGCAGAGGTAGAAGTCAAAAAGGAACATCAAGTGTTGATGGTGAATAAAACCACTAAGTTCAAGAAAGGCAAGGGTAAGAAGAACTTCAAGAAGGACGGCAAGGGAGTTGCCGCGCCCGGCAAGCAAGCTGCCGGGAAGAAGCCAAAGAATGGACCCAAGCCCGAGACTGAGTGCTTTTATTGCAAGGAAAGTGGTCACTGGAAGCGGAACTGCCCCAAATACTTAGCGGACAAGAAGGCCGGCAAAACGAAAGGTATATGTGATATACATGTAATTGATGTGTACCTTACCAGTACTCATAGTAGCTCCTGGGTATTTGATACCGGTGCAGTTGCTCACATTTGTAACTCAAAGCAGGAGCTGCGGAATAAGCGGGGACTGGCGAAGGACGAGGTGACGATGCGCGTCGGGAACGGTTCCAAGGTCGATGTGATCGCCGTCGGCACGCTACCTCTACATTTACCTACGGGATTAGTTTTGAACCTCAATAATTGTTATTTAGTGCCAAGTTTGAGCATGAACATTGTATCAAGATCTCGTTTAATACGAGATGGCTACTCATTTAAATCCGAGAATAATGGTTGTTCTATTTATATGAGAGATATGTTTATGGTCATGCTCCGATGGTGAATGGTTTATTCTTAATGAATCTCGAGCATAATGCTACACATATTCATAGTGTGAGTACCAAAAGATGTAAGGTTGATAATGATAGTCCCACATACTTGTGGCACTGCCGCCTTGGTCACATAGGTGTCAAATGCATGAAGAAGCTCCATGCAGATGGACTTTTAGAGTCTCTTGATTACGAATCATTTGACACGTGCGAACCATGCCTCATGGGTAAAATGACCAAGACTCCGTTCTCAGGAACAATGGAGCGAGCAACCAACTCATTGGAAATCATACATACTGATGTGTGCGGTCCAATGAGTGTTGAGGCTCGCGGTGGCTATCGTTATGTTCTCACCCTCACTGATGACTTGAGTAGATATGGGTATGTCTATTTAATGAAACACAAGTCTGAGACCTTTGAAAAGTTCAAGGAATTTCAGAGTGAGGTTGAAAATCAACGTGACAAGAAAATCAAGTTCTTGCGATCAGATCGTGGAGGAGAATACTTGAATCACGAGTTTGGCACACACTTAAGAAAATGTGGAATAGTTTCACAACTGACGCTGCCTGGAACACCTCAGCGTAATGGTGTGTCCGAACGTCGTAATCGCACTCTATTAGATATGGTGCGATCTATGATGTCTCTTACCGATTTACCACTATCTCTTTGGGGCTATGCTTTAGAGACTACCGCATTCACTTTAAATAGGGCTCCGTCGAAATCCGTTGAGACGACACCGTATGAATTATGGTTTGGGAAGAAACCTAAGCTGTCATTTTTAAAAGTTTGGGGATGCGATGCTTATGTCAAGAAACTTCAACCTGAAATGCTCGAACCCAAGTCGGAAAAATGCGTCTTCATAGGATACCCTAAAGAAACTATTGGGTATACCTTCTACCTCAGATCCGAAGGCAAGATCTTTGTTGCTAAGAATGGATCCTTTCTAGAGAAGGAGTTTCTCTCGAAAGAAGTAAGTGGGAGGAAAGTAGAACTTGATGAAGTATTACCTCTTGAACCGGAAAATGGCGCAACTCAAGAAAATGTTCCTGAGGTGCCTGCACCGACTAGAGAGGAAGTTAATGATGATGATCATGAAACTTCAGATCAAGTTGCTACTGAACTTCGTAGGTCCACAAGGACACGTTCCGCACCAGAGTGGTACGGCAACCCTGTCTTGGAAATCATGTTGTTAGACAACGGTGAACCTTCGAACTATGAAGAAGCGATGGCGGGCCCGGATTCCGACAAATGGCTGGAAGCCATGAAATCCGAGATAGGATCCATGTATGAAAATGAAGTATGGACTTTGACTGACTTGCCCGTTGAGCGGCGAGCCATAGAAAATAAATGGATCTTTAAGAAGAAGACAGACGCGGATGGTAATGTTACCATCTATAAAGCTCGACTTGTCGCTAAGGGTTATCGACAAGTTCAAGGGGTTGACTACGATGAGACTTTCTCACCGGTAGCGAAGCTGAAGTCCGTCCGAATCATGTTAGCAATTGCCGCATTCTATGATTATGAGATATGGCAAATGGACGTCAAAACGGCATTCCTTAATGGTTTCCTTAAGGAAGAATTGTATATGATGCAGCCGGAAGGTTTTGTCAATCGTAAGAATGCTAACAAGGTCTGCAAGCTCCAACGCTCGATTTATGGGCTGGTGCAAGCATCTCGGAGTTGGAACATTCGCTTTGATGAGATGATCAAAGCGTTTGGGTTTATGCAGACTTATGGAGAAGCCTGCGTTTACAAGAAAGTGAGTGGGAGCTCTGTAGCATTTCTCATATTATATGTAGATGACATACTTTTGATGGGAAATGATATAGAGCTTTTGGACAGCATTAAGGCCTACTTGAATAAGAGTTTTTCAATGAAGGACCTTGGAGAAGCTGCTTATATATTAGGCATCAAGATCTATAGAGATAGATCAAGACGCCTCATAGGTCTTTCACAAAGCACATACCTTGATAAGATATTGAAGAAGTTCAATATGGATCAGTCTAAGAAGGGGTTCTTGCCTGTGTTGCAAGGTGTGAAATTGAGCTCAGCTCAATGTCCGACCATGGCAGAAGATATAGAAGAGACGAGTGTCATCCCCTATGCCTCAGCCATAGGTTCTATCATGTATGCCATGCTGTGTACCAGACCTGATGTAAACCTTGCCGTAAGTTTGGTAGGTAGGTACCAAAGTAATCCCGGCAAGGAACACTAGACAGCGGTCAAGAATATTCTAAAGTACCTGAAAAAGACTAAGGAAATGTTTCTCGTTTATGGAGGTATCGAAGAGCTCGTCGTAAAGGGTTACTTCGACGCTAGCTTCGACACAGATCTGGATGACTCTAAGTCACAAACCGGATACGTGTATATTTTGAATGGTGGGGCAGTAAGCTGGTGCAGTTGCAAGCAGAGCGTCGTGGCGGGATCTACATGTGAAGCGGAGTACATGGCAGCCTCGGAGGCAGTGCATGAAGCAATTTGGGTGAAGGAGTTCATCACCGACCTAGGAGTCATACCCAATGCGTCGGGGCCGATCAAACTCTTCTGTGACAACACTGGAGCTATTGCACTTGCCAAGGAGCCCAGGTTTCACAAGAAGACCAGGCACATCAAGCGTCGCTTCAACTCCATTCGTGAAAATCTTCAAGATGGAGACATAGATATTTGTAAAGTACATACGGACCTGAATGTAGCAGATCCGTTGACTAAACCTCTCCCTAGAGCAAAACATGATCAACACCAGAATTCCATGGGTGTTCGATTCATCACAATGTAACTAGATTATTGACTCTAGTGCAAGTGGAGACTGTTGGAAATATGCCCTAGAGGCAATAATAAAAGGATTATTATTATATTTCCTTGTTCATGATAATTGTCTTTTATTCATTCTATAGTTGTGTTATCCGGAAATCGTAATACATGTGTGAATACATAGACACCAACATGTCCCTAGTAAGCCTCTAGTTGACTAGCTCGTTGATCAACAGATAGTCATGGTTTCCTGACTATGGACATTGGATGTCATTGATAACGAGATCACATCATTAGGAGAATGATGTGATGGACAAGACCCAATCCTAAACATAGCACAAGATCGTATAGTTCGTTTGCTAGAGTTTTTCCAATGTCAAGTATCTTTTCCTTAGACCATGAGATCGTGTAACTCCCGGATACCGTAGGAGTGCTTGGGTGTACCAAACGTCACAACGTAACTGGGTGACTATAAAGGTATACTACGGGTATCTCCGAAAGTGTCTGTTGGGTTGATACGGATCAAGACTGGGATTTGTCACTCCATACAATGGAGAGGTATCTCTGGGCCCACTCGGTAATGCATCATCATAATGAGCTCAAAGTGACCAAGTTTCTGGTCACGGGATCATGCATTACGGTACGAGTAAAGTGACTTGCCGGTAACGAGATTGAACGAGGTATTGGGATACCGACGATCGAATCTCGGGTAAGTAACTTACCGATTGACAAAGGGAATTGTATACGGGGTTGCTTGAATCCTCGACATCGTGGTTCATCCGATGAGATCATCGAGGAGCATGTGGGAGCCAACATGGGTATCCAGATCCCGCTGTTGGTTATTGACCGGAGAGCCATCTCGGTCATGTCTACATGTCTCCCGAACCCGTAGGGTCTACACACTTAAGGTTCAGTGACGCTAGGGTTGTAGAGATATGAATATGCAGTAACCCAAAAGTTGTTTGGAGTCCCGGATGAGATCCCGGACGTCATGAGGAGTTCCAGAATGGTCCGGAGGTGAAGAATTATATATAGGAAGTGCAGTTTCGGCCATCGGGAGAGTTTCTGGGGTCACCGGTATTGTACCGGGACCACCGGAAGGGTCCCGGGGGTCCACCGGGTGGGGCCACCCATCCCGGAGGGCCCCATGGGCTAAAGTGGGGAGGGGAACCAGCCCATAGTGGGATGGTGCGCCCCCCTTGGCCCACCCCATGTGCCTAGGGTTGGGAACCCTAGGGTGGGGGGGCGCCCCACCTGGCTTGGGGGGCACTCCACCCCTTGGCCGCCGGCCCCCTAGGAGATCCCATCTCCTAGGGCCGGCGCACCCCCTAGGGGGCCTATATAAAGGGTGGGGGGAGGGAGGGGGCAGCCGCACCCTTGAGTCTTGGCGCCTCCCTCTCCCCTGCTACACCTCTCCCTCTCGCAGTAGAACGGCGAAGCCCTGCTGCGGTGACCCCTGCATCCACCACCACGCTGTCGTGCTGCTGGATCTTCATCAACATCTCCTTTCCCCTTGCTGGATCAAGAAGGAGGAGACGTCATGCTGACCGTACGTGTGTTGAACATGGAGGTGCCGTCCGTTCGGCGCTAGGATCTCCGGTGATTTGGATCACGTCGAGTACGACTTCCTCATCCCCGTTCTTTGAACGCTTCCGCGCGTGATCTACAAAGGTATGTAGATGCAATCCGATCACTCGTTGCTAGATGAACTCATAGATGGATCTTGGTGAAACCGTAGGAAATTTTTTGTTTTCTGCAACGTTCCCCAACACCCACATTTCCATGTGCTTGTCAACACCATTTGATCATCAACACCACACTCTTTTGAAATATTAAAATATGTTTGTCTATATCATTTGTCATATACTCCCTCCGTCTCAAAATAAGTGTCAATGATTTAGTGCGAAATTGTACTTAACCAGCGTAGCTTATTTTGAGAAGGAGAGAGTACGTGATAAAGTACCTCAATCATCGCTTTGCAATTCGAAGCATACATGGGTTCAGTTGAGATAGAGGTCCTTAGACAATGGCAAAGCTTCTCGGAACACCAATGCCTCGAGCGTCCCGGAGTCAGAAATGCCTCAGGTGACAATCATCAATGCTCCCAGGTACGTGCCCGGGTGATTGCGATAGATTGCCATAACTGCTTATCTGTACCCGCCCCTGGAAAATGCCCCATCAGCATTGAACTTTGCCATATCCGCCTGTAGTGTAAGCCATCGGGTAGCCGGATGAACAAAAGTGGTACTAGCCTATCTTGATGCTTTCATCAAAGCTTTAAGCACTAATAGATATGATGTGATGAAGCAGTGAATGGAGTGAGGGCTCCGTAAAGTCGCCTCGTGGATCACTTTCTCCGTGCAATCCATATTGCCCAGATTGTGGCCACCATTTTTCACGAACTCCACATGCGACAACCTTTCATGCATTGCAAACAACTACAATTTTGCATGTCTCTTGGTTTGTAGTCATGTGCTCCACGAGATCTTCATCGTGTCCCACACACAATGGGACATGTAGCAACTCATCAAGGAATGTCACCACAAGTCCTGGGTGCCGCACAAGGATCAAACGCATGACACATCCATAATGCGGTGATGCAAAATTTCTGTCGTCCGAAGATGTTGTTTCCTGAGTCCTTATATGGATACTTTCAACTTAAACGAGACTTGCATATTTTCATAGAGAAGTTCAAGCTCTCTATGACCGTGCGACAACAGGACTGCAACCACACATATTTGAATCAAAATCATCACAAACATAAACAATTGTAACATCCCAAATTTTCAATTTGGAATGTTATACAATAGATCATCATTGCATATCATATTTATTTGCATTTTGGTTGATCCTAGAAATTTCACACAACTCAAGGACCCTCGGAGAGAGTTGGGGATTTCGTTATTTTCATATTTGAGTTTTCTCAAATTTTGAAAAATAGGATCATTTGATTTTATTTATTTTATCTTCAATTATTTTTATTATAAAATTTTGAGAGAGGGAATAAAATGACTTTCCCAAAATAAAGAAATATTGAGGATTTAATAAAAGAATCAAATAAGATTTTATTTTGGTTTTATTTGCTATTTTATTTGAATTTAGGAAAAATTGCACGTTTTCAAAAATTGCATTTAGGGCCAAGAAAATGTTCATCCTGTTCTAAATATTTTATTTAGACAGCGAAAATTTGTTTTGGCATTTTTAGATAATTTATTTATTTTTTTCTAGAATTTTTTTAGTTTCAGCGAAATTGTTTAAAAAAGAGAGACCCGCGGCCGACTGGGCCAAGGGCCCAGCCAAGCAGGCCGGCCCAGCCGCCACCGCCTCCCACCCGGATCGGGACAGGAGTCCCGATCGCGGCCGCCGCCGAGTCCAGGGAGGACACGCCTCCCGAGGCCGCCCCCTTCCCCAAGTTCGCCGTCCCCCTTTATAACCCGCTAGACCCCCCGGAGCCCCACACCGCCGCCGCCTCCCCACGCCGCCCGCGCCATCGCAGCCGCCGCCCCGCGCCGCCTGCTGCCGCCGCCGCACGCCGCAGCCGCCGCCCCGCGCCGCATGCCGCCCCTGCCACCGCCCGGAGCCGCCGCCCCGCACCACCCGCCGCCGCCCGGAGCCCGGCTGGAGCCCCGGGCCGAGGTAGCCGCCGCCGCCGGTTTTCTGAGAAAAGTCGTTCCTTTTTTTAGAAAACCCTAGTTTTCGTTTTTTAAATAGATCGGTTTTTCTCCGGTTTATTTATTTAGCGAGCGTTCGCTCGTTCGTTCGTTTTACCGAACGCGTTCATCGTTTAGTTCCTGTTAACGAACGTTCGTTCGTTAACCTGTTCGTCGTTTTTTCTTTTTCTCGGATTAAATCGGCGATTTCTGATCCGATGTTCGTTTTAGTTTAACTTTTCGCTCGTTTATCGGAATCAGGCGATTCAAGCACCTGGAGTTTCGTCTCGAAACCCTCTTTCCGTTTAACCAACTCAAACAAGTTTTTGCCTCAGTAAAAATTGCCCTAGATCCGGAATAGTAAACAAAGCTTGTTTCTTTTGCCGTTTGTCTTTCGTTGCTTCGTTCGATTTGATTCTTTTTGCCAACCGAGGTTCTTAAGTTGAACTATCTGGTTAGATCTCTTATTCGAGTTTTACCTATGCATTAGTTGAGTACTTATTGTACGCTTGTTTGTTTGCAATAGAGTACCCGGATTGCGCCGCTTGCTACTTCGAATCGCTAGGTTTCATGAATCATCAGCAAGGCAAGTAACACTTTGATCATACCTCCTACTACCCAGTTTTTATTGCATTAGATCAACCCTCACACATTGCATGATTAGGTTCCAATTAAATTGTGGGTTTGGGAAGTAGTAGAGGTAGTACCTATTACCTGTTTATTATCAAACCTTTGCGAGTTACTTCTACGTTTGCTTTTATGCCATGCTATGCTAGTAGACGTGGATTGGGTGAGTGAAATCCATGACAGATGTGAGATTGTTAAATTAATGGTTATCTAAGGTGACAACTTAAATACACATCTGGGTGGATTGAGGCACCTGGGTATTCCAGCGATTGCCTGTTTTCTTTTCGACCGCCACCCAGCCTCAAAGGGATCATGAGATTATTCATCCTAGAAACTTCCGTGTGCAGCCACAAGCTACTATGGGCTCTAGCATAGTTGACTAAGTCATGCGAACTCTTATAGTGGTAGACTAGCAGATGTAGGGGATGTAGGTTGGTACGGTCTACCCGTTCGTAAGGTGCTAGCGCTTCTGAAAGACTATGTCTCGGTCATCCGTTTCTCAAACACCATGTAGTGCGAGAAATCCAACGGAGGAGATCGAGTCTTGTGGGAAAAGTGCGCAAACCTCTTTAGAGTGTATAAACTAATCATGGTTAGCCGTGTCCCCGGTTATGGACATCTTGAGTATCTAGTACTTGGATTATCATGTGAATCTCATCATGTTACTCTAAGTAATTTTGTTGGGTTTTAATGATGATGCTTAATTGGGATTGAGAATGCTGTCAACCATTCTCAATGTTTAACAACTACCATGATAGTTAAATAAAATTTATTCCTTTGCAGTAGGGAAAAATTGGCTTTACGCAAAACTGTAACCATAGAGCTTTCCACCAGCAAAATATGCATATAGAATAGCCTTATTCTTTCATTGCTCTCTATGTGTTACTTTGCCAGCATATTCCATGTGCTGACCCATTTTGGGCTGCAACGTTCATGTTGCAGACTTTTCAGACGACGAGTAAGGTGCCTTTTAGGTCGTGGTTCTATACTCAGTGATGCCATTGGAGTTGATGGACTCACTTATCTTCCAAGCCTTCCGCTGTTATCGTTATTAGATGGCCTTCAGCCATATTTATTGTAATAAGTTCTCTTTTGAGACTCTCGATGTAATAAGTGTGTGATTGCTACTCTATTATAAATCCTTCAAGTACTGTGTGGTGTCAGCATTACTGATCCAGAGATGACACTTGAGCATAGAGATTGGACCGTTTGAGGTCTGGTTGCTACAAGATGGTATCAGAGCACACGCTGACTGTAGGACACGACCATTAAGCTAAAGCCCTAGATTTCTACTCTCTTCTCTTTCTGACCCCTCATCTTTTCTACTCTTTTAGGATGGCGGATGCAAGGAACAAGTTCACGCAACCGGATGAAGATACACCTTTGGATGTCACTTGAAGGAAGTCACTAGATATCTGAACATAGGAGTACCAAGCTTCACCGGAACCTACAACGCCACTTTACCTGAAGAAGATCGCTGGATGATTAAAGTTCAAGTTCTAGGAAGGACATTCATGCCAGTCACTGAACCCATATAGTTTTCCTTTGATGCACCAACCTGGAGTCTAGGAAAGAGCATGGCAGCTCACATCGTCATGGGACGCATTGGAGAAGTTTACCGTAATGATCTCAAGGATACTATCTACCAGATTTGTGGGCGCCGAGATGAGCATTGGGAGATGATCATCAGCAAGAAGGATAGATCAATTGTAGCTTTTATCCAAGAGTTAAACCAACACATTCGATGTCAGGAGAACCAGATGTGCGCCGACATGATAGATCGGAAGAAGGCAAGGACAAGAATCAAGGAACTGGAGGAAGAACTCAAGGCTACACGTGAAGATTATGAAGAGGAAATCGAAGTATTAGTGGAGAAGAATGACGATCTGATCAACAAGATTGGATTATTTATGGGAGGCCCTACACCAGTAGAAGAAGACGAAGAACCCAAGGAGATTCGCCCGGAAGACTACATCATCATCGACGACACCGACTCGGATCCAGATGATAGCGATGATGACTATGTTGATGAAGCTGGAGCAGATATCATGGAGTCCGCAACCGAAGAATATTTCTAGTAGACCACCCCAACAGTAGTAGTAGTCCACCATGTAAATATAGTAGTCCGAGCACTTTTGCGATAGCTAGATCGATTGTATGCCCTTGTTTGATTGAATGAAGTGAATTGTTTGCTTTTGCCTCATGTGCATATGGGTAGTGTTTTCTCTCTAGACCCCTCTCTATTCTTAAATCTCATCTTTTCTAAACCCTCAGATGCTTCCGAGACATGACCCCGGATTTACCTTTCCACCGGAGCTCACCCAGTTGATCCAGCAGCAGAACACATTGATGCAGTTGCTAGTCCAGAATCAGAATCAGGGGAACAACAACAACAACCCACCACCACCACCACCTGTTGACCACTTAGCCCGTTTTCTTAGGCTGAATCCGCCGGTGTTTTCCAGTAGCACCGAGCCAATAGTAGCAGATGATTGGCTCCGCAAGACAGCAAGGGAGTTGACCACGACAGGATGCACAGATGTGGAAAAGGTGAAGTTTGCCGCACATCATCTTGAAGGACCCGCAGCATCATGGTGGGAGAATTTCACAGCCACTTTCCCTGTCGACACTGTCACATGGGACCAGTTTCAGCAGGCTTTCCGTACTGCCCATGTTTCAGCAGGAGCTATGGCCATGAAGAAGCGTGAGTTTCGCAACTTGCGCCAAGGAGGGCGGACCGTTTGCCAGTATGTGGAGGACTTTAGTAAGCTAGCACGTTATGCCCCAGATGACGTTGCTACGGATGCAGCTAAGCAGGAGAAGTTTTTGGAAGGACTGAATGGTGAGTCGAGCATGCAGTTGATGGTAGAAACCTTCAACAACTACCAGGAGTTGGTAGATCGTGTTCTCATGATTGAAGGGAAGCAGCAGCAAATTGAGAACCGCAAGAGGAAGTATGGACAAGGGAAGTACAATTCTGGAGCTCAGCAGAAGCTACGTTTTACCCCTAGACCAGGAGGACATTTTCAGCATATCCATGGAGGAGGTAGCTCGCACAATCATAATGGCAACAAGAATGGTAATGGGAATAGAGGAAGCAACAGCCATAACCATACAAACCCATCAACCCCAGCCAAGAGAGACCTGAGCCAAGTCACTTGCTTTAAGTGCCAGAAGACCGGACATTATGCTAATGAATGTCCTGAAGCCTAGAATGGAAATGGCAATGGAAGCTCTGGGAAGAAGCCGAACCCTTTCAACAGGGGACAGGTGAACCACGTAAACATGGAGGAGGTTGAAGCCGAGCCCGATGCAGTAATAGGTAAGTTTTTGGTTAAGTAATTTACTGCACTCGTTCTTTTTGATATTGGTGCATCGCATTCATACATATCAAGGGGATTTGTGGATAAGTATAAACTGCCAACCCAAGCCCTTAGGTCACCCATGTTAGTAACCTCGCCGGGAGCAGAGTATATGGCTAGTCTATGGTGTGATCGGTTACCATTAAGGATTGGTAACTACATATTTCCCTCAGACCTAATAGTATTGGAATCTCAAGGATTGGATGTGATATTAGGCATGGATTGGTTATCGAAGTATGAAGGGAACATTGAATGTGCGAGTAAGTCAATTTTGCTTACCACCCCAGAAGGGAGAAGGATCAAGTATGTATCCCGACATGTGCCAAAAAGGACTCAAGTAAATTGCCTAACAGGAGTTGTGCAGGAGGAAGTACCAGTAGTGAAGGATTTCCCTGATGTATTTCCAGAAGAGTTGCCAGGCATGCCACCAGATAGAGATATTGAGTTTTTGATTGAGCTTTTGCCAGGCACAGGGCCAATATCTAAGAGACCATATAGGATGTCCGCAAAGGATTTGGAAGAGATTAAGAAGCAGATTAAGGAGTTACTGGATAAAGGTTATATTCGCCCAAGTTCTTCACCTTGGGGATCGCCAGTACTTCTAGTGGAGAAGAAGGATGGATCGTTAAGGATGGTTGTTGATTATCGAGGACTGAATGAAGTAACCATCAAGAACCAGTACCCACTACCGATGATCAATGATCTGTTTGATCGATTGTAAGGAGCTAAGGTATTTTCCAAGATCGATCTGCGATCAGGATACCATTAGTTGAAGATTCGAGAACAGGATATACCTAAGACGGCTTTTACCACCAGGTATGGGCTGTACGAGTATACCGTTATGTCATTTGGTCTGACTAACGCACCTGCATATTTTATGAACATGATGAACAAAGTGTTTATGGAGTTTTTGGATAAGTTCGTTGTAGTGTTCATTGATGATATCCTAGTTTACTCGAAGGATGAAGAGGAGCATAAGGAGCATTTGCGTTTGGTACTCGGTAAGCTCAGAGAACATCAGTTATATGCCAAGTTTAGCAAATGTGAGTTTTGGTTGAAGGAAGTTGGATTTCTCGAACACGTTATATCTGGAGAAGTTATAGCAGTAGATCCCACCAAGGTTGACACTGTGACAAATTGGGAAGCACCAACAACAGTTGGAGAGATCCGGAGTTTTCTTGGACTCGCAGGATACTACCGGAGATTCATTGAAAATTTCTTGAAGATTGCAAAGCCTATGACGGAGTTGTTGAAGAAGGATACCAAGTTCATATGGACTGAGGAATGTGAGGCCAGTTTCCAGGAGTTGAAGAAACGTTTGGTTACATCACCTGTGTTGATTTTGCCAGATCAGACCAAGGATTATGGGGTGTATTGCGGCGCTTCACGTTGAGGACTTGGAGCAGTGCTTATGCAAGAAGGAAGAGTTGTTTCATATGCCTCACGACAGCTCAAGCCCCATGAGTTGAATTATGCTACACATGATTTGGAGTTAGCAGCCGTAGTGCATGCATTGAAAACCTGGAGACACTTTCTCATTGGAAATCATTGTGAGGTGTACACATATCACAAGAGTTTGAAGTACATTTTTCACGCAGAAGGAGTTGAATCTCAGACAAAGGAGATGGTTGGAGCTCATCAAGGATTATGATATGACATTGCATTATCACCCTGGAAAGGCTAACGTAGTAGCTGACGCGTTGGGCCGTAAAAGTCATGTCAACACACTAATGACGGGAGATTTACCGAGTTAGCCAAAAATCTCCGTGAGCTATGTTTGGAGATAGTTCCGAGAGGCTATGTAGCAGCATTGGAAATTCAGTCTACTCTGATGGATAAGATCAGAGAAGCTCAGAAGACTGATAAGGAGATTGCTTCTATTAAGGGGAAAATAAGAAAAGGAGAAGCTAAAGGATTTCGTGAGGATGAGCACAATACCTTATGGTTTGAAGATCGTGTTTATGTGCCCAACGACCCGGAGATCAGGAAGTTGATTCTGCAGGAGGCCCATGATTCACCATATTCGATTCACCCAGGAAATACCAAGATGTATTTGGATTTGAAGGATACGTTCTGGTGGACCGGAATGAAGAAGGATATTGTGGAATATGTAGCAGTTTGTGATGTATGTCAGAGAGTAAAGGCAGATCATCAGAAGCCAGCATGATTGCTACAACCATTGCCGATACTCGAATGGAAGTGGGATAAGCTAGGCATAGATTTTATTACAGGATTGCCAAGAACTCGTTCAGGCTATGACTCGATTTGGGTTGTAGTCGATCGTTTGACAAAGGTAGCTCATTTCATTCCAGTGAAGACTACCTATACTAGTGCCAAGTTGGCAAAGATATACATGACCAGAATCGTATGTCTGCATGGAGTTCCAAGGAGCATTGTATTAGATAGAGGAACCCAATTTACCTCAAAGTTCTGGAATCAGTTGCATGAAACTTTGGGTACCAGGCTAGAGTTCAGTACAACTTTCCATCCACAGACAGATGGACAACCGAGAGAGTCAATCAGATTTTGGAGGATATGCTGAGAGCTTGTGCGCTAGATTACGGATCTAGTTGGGACGAGAATTTTCCATATGCAGAGTTCTCTTATAACAACAGTTATCAATCCAGTTTGAAGATGGCCCCTTTCGAAGCCTTGTACAGAAGGAGGTGCAGGACCCCGTTGTCGTGGGATGAAGTTGGAGACCGTCAGCTGTTTGGACCAGATCTGATTAAGGAGTCTGAACAGAAAGTAAAATTGATTCGCGATAGGCTCAAGGTAGCCTAGTCCAGGCAGAAGAGCTACGCAGATTCAAAACGCAAGGAGACAGTTTACGAAGTCGGAGACCGAGTTTATCTTCGAGTATCTCCACTTCGAGGAGTTAAGCATTTTGGAGTTAAGGAAAAGTTAGCGCCACGTTTTGTGGGACCATACAAAGTTTTGGAGCATATGGGAGAAGTAGCCTACAAGTTGGAATTTCCCGAAGGATTGTCAGGAGTTCATGACGTGTTCCTCGTTTCCCAGTTGAAGAATTGCCACGCAGAGATGGCTGATATACCACTAAGAGATACCGTGCCGCTGGAAGCGATTCAGTTGGACAATGATTTGACCTATGAAGAGAAACCAGTCAAGATTCTTGAGTATGCCAGCCGAGTCACCCGCAGCAAGGTTATCAAGTTTTGCAAAGTTCAGTGGAGCCACCACATGGAGGATGAAGCCACCTGGGAACGAGAGGAAGATCAGTTGAAGGACCACCCTCACCTATTTTCTAGCCAACCCGAATCTCGAGGACGAGATTCATCTTAAGGGGGGTAGGTTTATAACATCCCAAATTTTCAATTTGGAATGTTATACAATAGATCATCACTGCATATCATATTTATTTGCATTTTGGTTGATCCTAGAAATTTCACGCAACTCAAGGACCCTCGGAGAGAGTTGGGGATTTCGCTATTTTCATATTTGAGTTTTCTCAAATTTTGAAAAATAGGATCATTTAATTTTATTTATTTTATCTTCAATTATTTCTATTATAAAATTTTGAGAGAGGGAATAAAATGGCTTTCCCAAAATAAAGAAATATTAAGGATTTAATAAAATAATCAAATAAGATTTTATTTTGGTTTTATTTGCTATTTTATTTGAATTTAGGAAAAATTGCACGTTTTAAAAAATTGCATTTAGGGCCAAGAAAATGTTCATCCTGTTCTAAATATTTTATTTAGACGGTGAAAATTTGTTTTGGAATTTTTAGTTATTTATTTATTTTTCTAGAATTTTTTTAGTTTCAGCGAAATTGTTTAAAAAAAAGAGACCCGCGCCCGACTGGGCCAAGGGCCCAGCCGAGCAGGCCGGCCCAGCCGCCGCCGCCTCCCGCCCGGATCGGGATAGGAGTCCCGATCGCTGCCGCCGCCGAGTCCGGGGAGGACACGCCTCCCGAGGCCGCCCCTACCCCAAGTTCGCCGCCCCCTTTATAACCCGCCGGACCCCCCTGGAGCCCCACACCGCCGTCGCCTCCCCACGCCGCCCGCGCCACCGCCCCGCGTCGCCTGCCACCGCCGCACGCCGTAGCCGCCGCCCCTGCCGCCGCCGCCCCGCACCACCCGCCGCCGCCCGGAGCCCCGCTGGAGCTTCGCCGGAGCCCCGAGCCGAGGTAGCCGCCGCTGGTTTTCTGAGAAAAGCCGTTCCGGTTTTTTTAGAAAACCCTAGTTTTCGTTTTTTTAAATAGATCAGTTTTTCTCTGGTTTATTTATTTAGCGAGCGTTCGCTCGTTCGTTCATTTTACCGAACGCGTTCATCGTTTAGTTCCTGTTTATCGGAATCAGGCGATTCAAGCGCCTGGAGTTTTGTCTCGAAACCCTCTTTCCGTTTAACCAACTCAAACAAGTTTTTGCCTCAGTAAAAATTGCCCTAGATCCAGAATAGTAAACGAAGCTTGTTTCTTTTACCGTTTGTCTTCGTTGCTTCGTTCGATTTGATTCTTTTTGCCAACCGGGGTTCTTAAGTTGAACTATCTGGTTAGATCTCTTATTCGAGTTTTACATGTGCATTAGTTGAGTACTTATTGTATGCTTGTTTGTTTGCGATAGAGTACCCGGATTGCGCCGCTTGCTACTTCGAATCGCTAGGTTTCATGGATCATCAGCAAGGCAAGTAACACTTTGATCATACCTCCTACTACCCAGTTTTTATTGCATTAGATCAACCCTCACACATTGCATGATTAGGATCCAATTAAATTGTGGGTTTGGGAAGTAGTTGAGGTAGTACCTATTACCTGTTTATTATCAAACCTTTGGGAGTTACTTCTACGTTTGCTTTTATGCCATGCTATGCTAGTAGACATGGATTGGGTGAGTGAAATCCATGACAGATGTGAGATTGTTAAATTAATGGTTATCTAAGGTGGCAACTTAAATACACATGTGGGTGGATTGAGGCACCTGGGTATCCCAGCGATTGCGTGTTTTCTTTTGGACCGGCACCCAGGCTCAAAGTGATCATGAGATTATTCATGCTAGAAACTTCCGTGTGCAGCCACAAGCTACTATGGGCTCTAGCATAGTTGACTAAGTCGTGCGAACTCTTACAGTGGTAGACTAGCAGATGTAGGGGATGTAGGTTGGTACGGTCTACCCATTCGTAAGGTGCTAGCGCTTCTGAAAGACTATGTCTCGGTCATCTGTTTCTCAAACACCATGTAGTGCGAGAAATCCAACAGAGGAGATCGAGTCTTGTGGGGAAAAGTGCGCAAACCTCTGCAGAGTGTATAAACTAATCATGGTTAGCCGTGTCCCCGGTTATGGACATCTTGAGTATCTAGTACTTGGATTATCATGTGAATCTCATCATGTTACTCTAAGTAATTTTGTTGGGTTTTAATGATGATGCTTAATTGGGATTGAGAATGCTGTCAACCATTCTCAATGTTTAACAACTACCATGATAGTTAAATAAAATTTATTCCTTTCCAGTAGGGAAAAATTGGCTTTATGCAAAACTGTAACCATAGAGCTTTCCACTAGCCAAATATGCATATAGAATAGCCTTATTCTTCCATTGCTCTCTATGTGTTACTTTGACAGCATATTCCATGTGCTGACCCGTTTCGGGCTGCAACGTTCATGTTGCAGACTTTTCAGACGACGAGTAAGGTGCCTTTTAGGTTGTGGTTCTATACTCAGTGATGCCGTTGGAGTTGATGGACTCACTTATCTTCCAAGCCTTCCGCTGTTATCGTTATTAGATGGCCTTCAACCATATTTATTGTAATAAGTTCTCTTTTGAGACTCTCGATGTAATAAGTGTGTGATTGCTACTCTGTTATAAATCCTTCAAGTGCTGTGTGGTGTCAGCATTACTGATCCAGGGATGACACCTAAGCACAGAGATTGGACCATTTGAGGTCTGGTCGCTACAAAAATATTAGTGCATCATAGCAAACATAGGTCATGATCCAATAAAATAAAAGGGCACATAAACAAAACGATAAAACACGGCCTCTCAATTTTTATCTTCACCGTTGTCACTTGGCACGTTGTAAACATTGGCTTCAAGATCTTCATTGCCTTCTTTCTCGCCGTTGTCACTTGACACATTGTGAACATTGCCTTGTGATCCACCCATGACTCTACCTCCACCGAATCCACCTCCCATGCTACTCATATTACCACTGTGGCACCTCCTATGTCACCCATGTCCACACCGTAGCCGCCTGATACGTCTCCGACATATCTATAATTTTTTATTGTTTCATGCTGTTATATTACCAATCTTGTATGCTTTATATGAAATTTTATATCTTTTTTTGGGAACTAACCTATTAACCTAGTGCCCAGTGCTAGTTCCCGTTTTCCTCTATTATTTATTTCATATAAAATCAATACCAAAAAGAGTCCAAACACGATGAAACTTTATGGTGATTTTTTATGGACCAAAAGGGACCCTAGAAGCTTCGGGAGGAGGCTAGAAGATGTATGAGAGGGCCACAAGCTCACACGATGCTTGTTGGCCCCTCGTAACTCTATTTTCCCTAATTCCATATTTTTAAATTCCCATAAATCCCAAAAGCACCAGAAGGAGACCCGAAACAATTATTCCACCGCCGCAAGCCTCTGTTCTTTCGCGATCCCATCTGGAGGCCTCCACTGGTACTCTGCCAGATGGGGAATCAATCACGGAGGGCTTCTACTTCAACCTTGTTGCACCTCCGATGATGTGTGAGTAGTTTACCACAGACCTACGAGTCCACACTGATTAGCTAGATGGCTTCTTCTTTGTCTTTGATCTTCAATACAATGTTCTCTTCGTAGTTCTATCTGATGTAATCTTCTTTTGTGGTGTGTTTGTTGGGATCTAATGAATTATGGTTTATGATTAGATTATTCATTAAAAGTAATTGAGTCTTTTCTGAACTTTATTATGTATGATTGTCATAAAATTGTATTTCTTTGTGATCTATCCTTTGGTTTGACCAACTAGATTGATTTATCTTCAGTGAGAGAGGTGCTTTGTGGTAAGTTCAATCTTGTCGTGTACTCACCTCGTGACAGAAGGGGCAGCGAGGCACGCATTGTTTTTTGCTACTAAGGGGAAAACGACGGGGTTCAATCATATTTCTTGGTTTTATTCTGTCTATATTACGTCATCATACCTCAAGCATTACTCTGTTTGTTATGAACTTTATACGTAGAGAGGCAATCATAGCATCACTCTCAAAGTGGAGTAATAGTAGTAGATGCATGCAGAGTCGGTCTAAATGCCATGGACGTAATTCCTATATACATGATCATGCCATCAATAACGTCATAACTACACACTTTTCTATCATGTCTGAGTTTGAGAAAGTTATTGTTGAAGTGCCAGTGAAGATAGTGCTAGCGAATCTTTTGAGGAAATACCTAAATTCTTTGATCTTAATGATGATCCTCTTGATGAGGAAGTTCACCATAATAAAACTCCCATAAACTTGAAAACTAAAACTTATCGCATAGGGAGTGGAAATATTATTAGAAAGAATGTCATTCAAGAATTCTTTAATTGCACGGGACTCATACCTTTAATAAAGGTATCTATTCTTGACAAAGCAAATTGCTATGTGGATGCTATTGTCATGCTTGTGGTTGAATTAGAAATATTTTTTTGCATATTCATCCTGTTTTACAAAAGATGTTCTTTGAACTTTCCAATATCCTTATGCATGAATTTGATTATATAGTCCAAGAAGCTAGGGACATCTTTGCCTTTTATAAAATAGATTTTGAGCATCCGCCAGATATAAGAAATCCTTCATGATAAAGACACCATGTGTAGGTTGAATTTAATGATTATCATGCTTCTGGTCAAAATATTGGGAGGAAAGTACCTCAAACAGAATTAATCAAAGCCTTGTACAACAACACCTATGATAAACTTGGATGGATCGCCAAAGGAATCAATGAGGGGTTTGGTGAAGAATGGTTTGAAAACATTGCTAGAGATCTAATTGATGATGAAATTTCGGTTTTATATGAGGACCTTTATGGTGATGACTCGAATTTCGAAGTCATAAATGTTGAGGTTACTAAACAAAGTCCTTCTAATTATTTAAGCACACCCACCGGAAAGATTGAGCATGAGAATAGGGAACTTTTGCGGAAAGTTTTTGATGACTTGATCAAAAAGGACTTGGAACATGGCAATACTTGAAACTATGCATTACGCCTAGCTAGGGGAATGAAACAATAGCGCTTGTTGGGAGGCAACCCAATAATTAGCTTAATTTCTTGCTTTTTATTTATATTTTGTGTGATGAAAAGATTATTGCTACTATAAGGATTGTGTTTTTATCTTTTAATTAGTGCTTGTGCCAAGTAAATCCGTTGGGATGATTTGGATGATAGTTGAATTGGTTCTTGCAAAAGTAGTAACTTTTGCGCCCAATGTTGGAATTTACATTTATTACTGGAACATGGATAAAATTCTGAATTTTTTACACAATATTAAAATACAAATTTTTTACGTTTTCCTAATGTTTCTGATTGTTTGGAGTTACACAAGTATATTATTTATTCAGATCATTACATACTATTCTATTTTAGACAAATTCTCTCTTTTATTGCATAGTGTACTTATTTTAATGATGCTATGGATTATCACAGGGGGTATATGTCGTGGAGAAGTTAGAATACAGTAGGTATTTCTGATTGTTTGGAGTTACACAAGTATATTATTTATTCAGATCATTACATACTATTCTATTTTAGACAAATTCTCTCTTTTATTGCATAGTGTACTTATTTTAATGATGCTATGGATTATATCAGGGGGTATAAGTCATGGAGAAGTTAGAATACAGTAGGTATTATGCAAGAATAATTATGAATGAGTTTACAACAGTACCTAAACTTTATGATTTGTCGATTATACTACTGGATCTTGCTAGTTGTGAGCTGTGTTGGGATTTTCCTGGAAGAGGAGGGGTGTAGTAGTACAATAAAGATAAGTATTTCCCTCAGTGAGAACCAAGGTCATCGAACCAATAGGAGAACCACACAAACTCTCGTCGTCAGCACCTACACACATAAAAGCAAATACTTGCACCCAATGCAGGCAAGAGGGTTGTCAATCCCCTTGAACTCGTTACTTGCAAGGATTAATTCTGATAGTGGTAGATAGAAAAAAGTAAATAAATTGCAACGAGTTATTTTTGTTTTTTATAATATGATTAAAGTAGACCCGGGGCCCATAGTTTTCACTAGAGGCTTCTCTCTCGAACACATAACATACGGTGGGTTGACAAATTACTATTGGGCAATTGATAGAAAAGCACATAGTTATGATGTTATTCATGGCAATGATAAAATATATAGGCATCATGTCTGTGGCAAGAAGACCAACTCCTGGCTGCATCTACTTCTATTACTCCACCAATCGACCACTATCCAACATGCATCTATGGTATTAAGTTCATAACAAACAGAGTAACGCCTTAAGCAAGATAACATGATATAGACAAAGTAAACTCAAGAAATATGAATAAACCCCATCATTTTATCCTTAGTAGCAATAATAAAATACGTGTGTCGGTTCCCCCTTCTGTCATGAGGTGAGGACACAGCAAGATTGAACCCACTACAAAGTACCTCTTGCACTGAAGATAAATCAATCTAGTTGGCCAAACCAAACGATTAGATCAGAGAGAAATACAAAGCTATCATATCATGCATAATAAAGTTCGGAAAAGACTCAATTAATTTTAGTGAATAATCTGATCATAAACCCACAATTCATTGGATCCCAACAAACACACAACAAAATAAGATTACATCGGATATAACTCCAAGAAGATCAAGGAGAAAATTGTATTGAAGATCAAAGAGAGAGAAGAAGCCGTCTAGCTATTAGTTATGGACCCGTATGTCTGTGGTGAACTACTCACGCATCATCGGTTGGGATGCAAGGTTGATGTAGAAGCCCTCCATGATCAATTCCCCCTCCAGCAGAGTACTGGAAATGGCCTCAAAATGGGACCGTGGAAGAAGAGAAGCTTGCGGCAGCGAAAAAATTGTTTCGTGTGGCTCTCTAGGGGTTTCCTAATATTTGAGAATTTATAGAAGTGGAATTAGATCAGATGAAGCCATCTGGGGCCCACAAGGCATCAAGGCGTGCATACCCTGAGGGCGCACCCTGTTGCCTTGTCGGCTCCTCGTTTGCTGTCTTTTCTCCTGCTACTTATGAGCTATGTTGTGATTTTCCCCGAAGAGGACGGGAGATGCAGTACAATAGAGATAAGTATTTCCCTTAGTGGGAACCAAGGTTTATCGAACCAATAGGAGAATCATTCAAAGCCTCATGAATAGCACCTGCACACACAAAAGCAAATACTTGCACGCAAAGCGGGCAAGAGGGTTCTCAATCCCCTTGAACTCGTTACTTGCAAGGATTAAATCTTATATAGGTAGATGGATAAATTGCAAAGTAAAATAAAAATAATAAAACTGTAGCAAAGGTATTTTGGATTTTACTAGAGGCTTCTCTCTCGAACAAATTACATACGATGGGGCATAGTTTTTACTAGAGGCTTCTCTCTCGAACACATAACATACGATGGGTGAACAAATTACTGTTGGGCAATTGATAGAAAAACACATAGTTATGACATATTCATGGAAATGATCATGTATATAGGCATCATGTCCGAGACAAGTACACCGACTTGTGCCTGCATCTACTACTATTATTCCACCAATCGATCACTATCCAGCATGCATCTATGGTACTAAGTTTGTAAAAAATGGAGTAACGCCTTAAGCAAGATGACATGATGTAGACAAAGTAAACCCAATCAATATGATTAAACCTCGTCGTTTTATCTTTAATGTCAACAATATAAATACATGTCTTGTCATTGGGATATAGAGCACCGCATGATTGAACCCATCACAAAGCACCTCTCCCACTGAAGATAAATCAATCTAGTTTGCCAAACCAAACAGATAGACTGGAGAGAAATAAAAAGCTATAACAATCATGCATAATAAAGTTCAGAAAAGAATCAAATACCTTCAATAAATAATCTAATCATGGACCCATAATTCATTGGATCCCAACAAACACACCACAAAAGAAGATTACATTGGATAGAACTCTAAGAAGATCGAGGAGAACATGGTATTGAAGATCAAAGAGAGAGAAGAAGCCATCTAGCTACTAGCTATGGACCCGTAGGTCTGTGGTGAAGTACTCATGGATCATCAAAAGGAAGCAATGATGATGTAGAAGCCCTCCAGGATTGATTCCCCCTCCGGCAGAGTACCAGAAAAGGCCTCTAGATGGGGTCACGGAAGAACAGAAGCTTGTGGCGGCGGAAAAAGGGTTTTAGGTGGCTCTCTGTTGGTTTCCCAATATTTGAGAATTTATAGAAGTGGAATTAGTTCAGACGGAGCCTCATGGGGCCCATAAGGTAATAGGGCGTGCCATGTTGCCTTGCTGTCTCCTCGATCGTCGTCTGGTCTCCTCTCAAAGCTTCTAGGGTCTCTATTGTCCAGAAAAAAAATCATCAAAATGTTTTGTGCCATTTGGACTCCGTTTGGTACTGATTTTGGTGGAAAACCAAAAAAGAAGCAGAAAATAACAACTGGAACTAGGCACTGGGTTAATACGTTAGTCCCAAAAAATAATATAAAATAGCACAAAAAGTCATAAAAGCATCCAAAATTGATAATATAATAGCATGAAACAATCAAAAATTATAGATACATTGGAGACGTATCATCTCCTCCCGAAGCTTCTAGGGTCTCTTTTGTCTAGAAAAAATTGTCAAAAGGTTTCGTAGCATTTGGACTCCGGTTGGTACTGATTTTCTGAAAAACCAAAAACAGGCAAAAAACAACAACATACACTAGGCACTGAGTTAATAGGTTAGTTCCCAAAAATGATATAAAATTGCATATTAAAGCATATAAAGTATCCGAGATTGATAATATAATAGCATGAAACAATAAAAAAATATAGATAAGTTGGAGACGTATCAGATCTCACGAAGTTTCTGTTGAGTTTTATGTGCCGAAGTTTTCAAGTTTTGGGTGAGATCACAATGGGATAAGGAGCGGAAAAACCCTAAGCTTGGGGATGCCCAAGTGAAAGGATCGATATAGTTGACTGGAGGGGGGGGGGGTGAATAGGCAACTCACAATTTTTATCTTTTCTTTACCAATTTAAACTTTGCATCAAAGAGGTTGTCCAGATATGCAACTAGGTGAGCAACCTATATGATGCAATAACAACAAGCACACAAGCAAGCAAGGGAGAAAACGCAAATAAGCTAGCACAAGTAAAGGCACAAGATAACCAAGGGTGGAGCCGGTGAAGACGAGGATGTGTTACGAAGTTCCTTCCTTTTGAGGGGAAGTACGTCTCCGTTGGAGCGGTGTGGAGGCACAATGCTCCCCAAGAAGCCACTAGGGCCACCGTATTCTCCTCACGCCCTCACACAATGCGAGGTGCCGTGATTCCACTATTGGTGCCCTTGGGGGCGGCGACCGGACCTTTACAAACAAGGTTGGGGCAATCTCCACAACTTAATTGGAGGCTCCCAACGACGCCATGAAGCTTCACCACAATGGAATATGGCTCCACGATGACCTCAACCGTCTAGGGCGCTCAAACACCCAAGAGTAACAAGATCCGCAAGGGATTAGTGGGGGAATCAAATTTCTCTTGGTGGAAGTGTGGATCGGGGCCTTCTCATCCAATCCCTAAAGAATCAACAAGTTTGATTGGCTAGGGAGAGAGATCGGGCGAAAATGGAGCTTAGAGCAACAATGGAGCTTAGGGGTGGAAGAGGTGGTCAACTCGGAGAAGAAGACACCCCTTATATAGTGGAAGAACAAATCCAACCGTTATCCACCAACTCAGCCTGCGAAGCACGGTACTACCGCACCGGGGACGCGGTACTACCACTAGGGAACACGGTACTACCACGAGGGCACGCGGTACTACTGCGAGGCGCCGCGGTACGACCGCCCATGCAGCAGGAACCAAACCAACCCTGATGCGATGAAGTAGAGGGCGGTAGAACCACGGGCGCGACACTACCACTCCCCCTTGCGGTACTACTGCAAGGCAGGGATAGTCCAGATTAGGGAAGGCATAGACATATAAAAATACATCCGCGGCAACTTCCGCTAAGTTGGGATCTGTGCAAAAATCCGACACGGTAGTACCGCAAGCCTGGAGCGGTACTACCATGTAGGGCGCGGATGTAAAAAATTACATCCGCCCCTACTTCCGCTCATGTTGCTGTGCCAGGCCAGGGCTCACGGTACTACCACACCCATGGGGCGGTACTACCGCGTAGGGCGCAGATGTAAAAAATTGCATCCGCCCCTACAACCGCTCGAGCGGCTAAGCCTGGCATGAGGCCACGGTACTATCGCTCCCAAGAAGCGGTACTACCGTGAGTACCTGCGGTACTACCGCGCCTACGGCCGGTACTAGCACAAGGCCCCGCGGTACTACTGCTCCAAAGAGCAGTACTACCACGTGCCTCAGACCAGCAACACTAGAAGTCCTTCATTTCGCAGAGACACAGATAAATGGAGGATGCTCCAAAGAGCCAAAGGAAAGGTGGTGCAAAAGGAGTAGACGTGTACGTGATGATTCCACCCAAACCTTTCCAACACGGACCCCCTCTTAATAGTACAGATTTCCTACAATTCAAATCCACCGAAAAGAAACGTAGAGAAACATCGTCTTCAACAGTCTTCGAGGGGCATCAAATCGTCTTGTGCCTAGTCATGATATGTCTGAAATACTCAGTGCACACGATTAGTCCGCAAAAGCATTGTCATCAATCAGCAAAACAACTAAGGGATAAATATGCCCTTACAATCTCCCCCTTTTCGAGGATTGATGACAATACGGGATTTGCACAGAGGGAGATAACATAGAACATGGGCAAACCCCACATCTCTAAAATATAGACGGGCTCCCCCTAGATGTGTGCTATCTAGAGAAGTGCTTTGGACTGCACGGCACACATACTAGGATCAACACTCCCCCTACATTTTATAGACAAGGCATATCTTGCAACAATAAGGCTAACACTAAGCAAGATAATGACTAAGAGCATAAAGTAAAGATCACAAGATAGCATAGGCTCAATAAGGTACGCTAGAGTGCATATGTCTTACACCATATGATAGAAAGGTCTCACAAGCACAAACCAAAGCAAACGAGGTTCAACGGAACGAAAGCAAAGCAATAAGATGAAACACGACACACACAACTCGCAAATCCTACACTCTCTCCCCCTTTGGCATCGAGACACCAAAAAGGCAGAGAGGACACCTACGACACAAGTGGTGGCTCAAGCTGAAGCGATCACTTGTCACGATCCTCGCTAGACTCGGCGGCGGGGACGGTCTCCTCCTTGTCCTCCTCAGAATTAGTCCACTTGTAGCCCTGCTTCGCCATCTAGTCTGCCTCTGGCGTGATGTGCTTCTTAGCCCCGCTGGATATCTCCTCGCCAAACGTCCTCAAGATCCGCTTGTCGCGGCGGCGACTCTCCTTCTGAGCAACATGAGACCTGTACTGCCCTTTGGCATGCATGCAGAATAGAGTCTTCATCTTGTTCTTCAGCTTCTTAGCCCAAGAGGGCTCAGAAGATGAAGGCGAGTAGCCAGCAGAGCTGTCCCCATCAGCGTCCTCCTCCTCAATCTCATCCTCATCCACATCCATCTGAGTAGCCACTGCCTCAGCACGGGTAGTAGTGTTGGCCCACTGGGTCTTGACACGAAGCTCGATGGGCTCATGACGAGTCCAGTCAGGGGCAAGAAACTCATCATCGGGATAGAGCTTCTCCCATGTCTTCGAGACCAACAGAAACAGGTAAGGTCCATAGATGGCGGTTGAACACCACAAACCGAAGCTCGCACCACATGATATGTGAGACATCAAGTGGTTGCGACTGAGAATGGCGCGCCTCCTCACAAATGAGCATCATATCCACAAGATAGGCATGCACCTTGTCCTTGTCACCAATGCATGGAAAAAGGGAGTTGCGGAAGATGCGATACATGATGTTAAGGAAGGAGTTCAGCACCCATGCCTTCTTGCCACTGGGAAGCAACTTCTCAACATAGTAGGGCTAAAGCTTGTTCTTGTTGGCTGACTCGGAATTGGCATGAGGGCGTACACCAACGGGCGTGTTGAGCCCCTCATTAGGAACCCGAAGCAAATCCATGAAGTCCTTCCATGTAGCGGTCATCCGCTGTCCATTGGTCATCCATGTCATGGTCCGTTCCTCATTAGGATGGAAGTGGACCAAGGAAAATAACTGGGCCACAATCTCAGGGTCATAATCCAGATGGAAAGAGATCACATACTCAATGCCAAACTGCTCCACCAGATCCAGAGCCTCACCAAAATAGCCACGATGCTTATCCTACCTCATATGATGCATGTCAATCCAGTGCACGTCCACATATATGTTCTGCTTGGCCTTGATCACATCCAGATAAATGAGATACTGCTGGTTAGTCCAGAACAGATCATTCTTTCTGAAGTTGGCACGGGGATTCACATAGGGGTTGATCTTCCTTCGAGTGACAAACTCCGCAAGAGGTATCTCATCCATGCCCATGGAGGGATCCTTGTTCTTGGTGGCAGTGGTCTTGGTCCTGCGTTGGGGGGCATTGGAGCCCTCTGGAGCTTCATCTTGGTTGCGCAAACGCTCGGAGCCCATGTCATGGCTGGGATTGGAACGGCGTGCATGGGCATCGGAGCCACCACCTATGACACAAAAACACAAAAACACGCAAGAGAAACGAGAAGGATCAATGCAAAGACCACAGCAAAACACGTGAAACAAGTAGAACTCGCACATGGTAAATGCCACTTGGGAGATTTGACAACAATGGTAGTACTGCATGGGCGCGCGGTACTAAAACTTTAGTGCTGCTCTTAGCCATGGTAGTACTGCGCCACGATGGCACGGTAGTACCGTGTCTCAGAGCGGTAGTAGAATTTTAGTGCCGTGCCTCGCGCGGTAGTACCGCACCGGAGATGCGGTAGTACCGCACGTTGTCAGATCCGAGCCTCAAATGGATCTGAGCACAACCGTGACGATGAAGCGGTACTACGGTTGATCAAATCCACCATGGGGCAACATATCAAGTACCATCTCTATGCAATACTACTCTCCTACATCCTACTCTTGCAAAGATTTGGCCTAAAATCTCAAGAACAACATGCATCTCCCCAAAAACCTAGAAATGAAAGAACGAACCAAAGAGAGAGGGATTTGGGGAGAAACCTTGTTCCATGGCAAGAGGAAGTGGTGGGGAATGATCCCACCGGATGGAATGCGAGGAGAGCGGCCAGAGACGGAGATCCGGCGAGGGTCTCCGGCGCCGTTCTTGGGCAGGAGGGAGAGAGACGTCGTGGGAAAAAGAGTTGAATGGGTATGGGGGAGTTGGAGCTCCCCCTGCCCGCTCTTAACCCCCATGCGCTCTTAACTACGCGGTAGTACCGCGTGTCATCGCATTAGTACCGCCTGGGTAGAAGTACCGCATCATGGGTGGTAGTACTGCTCCCCCAGGCGACAGTAAAAAATTACTGCCATGCTAGGTGCGGTAGTACCGTGTGTAGCGCCTGCGGTAGTACCATGGCGAACCACAGTAGTACCGTGAACCCAAGAAAATTCATGTTTCAAAAACAGAGAATAAAGAGGCCTTTGCACTGCAACCTTCATGCAAACGAACACACCAAAGAGCTAGCCCACGAGACCACACACTCAAGCTCGGCATGAAGAAAGAAAGGCAAGAGACAACAAGGACTAAACACGCAACACAACCTCTCCAAAGAGAGGGCGATGGTGGGAGCCACCTATGTTTGAGTCAATTGGTATGGCACCACGAAGAATTATCCTTGGGCCCACGACCAAAACTCGTCTTTGAAGCACAAGTACCATCAACAATGGCTAATGTGAAAGAGTTTATCAATTTATGCATAATGGCGGGAGGGAGAGTTCATTGAGAGAACACCACTCCCCCTATGTCCATGCCTACACCTAGACAAGATAACAAGTTGAGTGTGTAAGGGTTCAAGCAACATTGCTTGAATCAATGATATTTAGCTCATGCCTTAACTCGCAAAATCTTGCTTCATCCAAGGGCTTCATGAAAATATTTGCAAGATTATCATGAGTGTTGACATAGTGGAGCTCGATATCCCCTCGCCTAATGTGATCCCGGATGAAGTGATAGTGAATCTCAATATGCTTCGTCTTGAAGTGTTGTACCGGGTTGAGAGAAATCTTGATGGCACTTTCATTGTCACACCAAAGAGGCACTTTGTCACAAATGACACCGTAATCCTTTAAAGTTTGCCTCATCCAAATAAGTTGTGCACAACAACTACCGGCGGCCACATACTCCGCTTCGGTGGACGAGAGAGACACACAACTTTGCTTCTTGGAAGACCAACTCACCAAAGAGCAACCAAGGAATTGGCACCCTCTGGAAGTGGACTTCCTATCCACTTTGTCTCCCGCCCAATCGGAGCCGAATATCCCACAAGATTGAAGTCAGATCCTCTTGGATACCATAAGCCAAAGTTTGGGGTATGAGCCAAATATCGAAAGATTCGCTTGACCGCCACAAAGTGGCTTTCCTTAGGTGCGGCTTAAAGCTGTGCAGAAATTCCCACACTCAACATGATATCCGGTCTAGATGCACAAAGGTAAAGCAAGGAGCCAATCATGGAGTGATATACCTTTTGATCCACTGCTTTACCATTGGGATCTATGTCAAGTTGGCATTTTACGGGCATTGGAGTGGAAGCCGGCTTGGCATCACTTAGCTTGAATCTCTTGAGCATGTCTTGAGTGTATTTGGCTTGGTTGATGAAGGTTCCTTCTCTTCTTTGCTTGACCTCGAACCCGAGAAAGAACTTCAACTCTCCCATCATGGACATCTTGAACTTGGAGGTCATGAGAGCGGCAAATTCCTCATTGAAGGCTTTATTAGGGGAACCAAAGATAATATCATAAACATATAATTGGCACACAAACAACTCCCCTTTGACCTTCTTAGTAAAAAGAGTGGGGTCGATTTTCCCAATTTCAAAACCGCGATCTTGCAACAACTCGGTAAGGTGGTCATACCATGCACGTGGGGCTTGCTTAAGGCCATAGAGTGCCTTATCGAGTTGCTACACATGATCGGGAAAATAGGGATCCTCGAACCCGGGGGGTTGCTTGACATACACCAACTCATTAATAGGACAATTAAGAAAAGCACTTTTCACATCCATTTGTTGTAACTTAAAGTTATGACGAGAAGCATAAGCAATCAACATGCGAATGGATTCAAGGCGAGCAATGGGAGCAAAGGTTTCACCGTAGTCGCTACCCTCGACTTGGGAGTAGCCTTGAGCTACCAAACGAGCCTTGTTGCGAATGATAATCCCATGAGCATCTTGCTTGTTCTTGAATATCCACTTGGTTCCAATGACATTATGGTTCCCCATTGGCCTTGGCACCAATCTCCACACCTTGTTGTGCTCTAAGTTGTTGAGTTCTTCATGCATGGCATTAAGCCAATCCGGATCTTCGAGCGCCTCATAGACCTTTTGGGGTTCAACACAAGAGACAAACGCGTGATGTTCACAATAGTTTGCTAATTGTCTACAAGTGCTTACCCCCTTTCTTAAGCTTCCAAGCACATTTGTCATGAGATTATCTTTGGTGGATAGCTTGGATGCGATCTTGGCGACACGCCCCTCTAATTCCTCCTCCGGAGAGAGTTGAGGAGCGGTTACTTGATCATCTTGAGCGTCGTCTTGAGCTTGTTCTTGATCTTGAGCTTTCTCTTGATCTTGAACTTGCTTGGATGAGAGAACATGACCTTGGGCATCACTTGGGGATTCAACACCATCTTGAGGATGATCTTGCCCTTGGTCATGTTCATGAGGTTGAGGGCCTTCACTTTGTTCTTCGGAAGCGTGTGGGCCTTGGGTTGGTGATGGCTCCACGTGAGTGGAACATTGTCCTTCTCCTTCGGCCACAAGGGGATCCTCAATGGGTAGGATAAAACCAACACCCATTCTTCTTATGGCTCGGGGAGGAATTTCATCATCTACATCACAAGTGCCACTTTGCTCCACTTGGGAGCCGTTATTCTCATCAAACTCCACGTTACATGTCTCCTCAATAAGTCCCGTGGACTTATTGAGGACACGGTAAGCATGAGAGTTTGCAGCATAACCAAAAAATATGCCCTCATAAGCTCTAGCCTCAAATTTAGACAACCGAACACCTTTATTGAGAATGAAACACTTACACCCGAACACCCGGAAGTACTTGAGGTTGGGCTTGTTACCGGTGAGAATCTCATATGGAGTCTTGTTCAAGCCTTTACGGAGATAGAGCCGGTTGGATTCATGACACGCGGTGTTGATGGCTTCGGCCCAAAAGTTGTATGGAGACTTGAACTCCACCATCATGGTCCTTTCCGCATCCATCAACGTCCGGTTCTTCCTCTCCACTACACCATTTTGTTGAGGGGTGTAAGGTGCGGAATATTGATGCTTGATCCCCTCATCACTAAGAAACTCATCCAAGGTGTAGTTCTTGAACTCGGTGCCGTTGTCACTTTAGCAAAACTAACATTTGTTAGTCCACGGACATGGTCCCCCTTGAGAAGACTTTGCAAAGATCTCATATTGACATGGGCTAAATGGCGATGCCAAAGCCATCCCACGTCAACTTTATCCATTAGGCATGTCGCGGTCTTAGTGGGTCGCTCCGAAAAGTTAATCACATAGAGACCGTTCTTGACATGCCCAACAAAGGCTACTTTAAGAGTCTTTCTCCACAAGAGGGCCACGATATCAATATCGAAGAAAGTGGCAAAGCCCATGAGTGCAAGTTGACGAACGGAAAGTAAATGGTATGCAAGGGACTCAACAAGCATGACCTTCTCGATCGTGAGATCATGAGAAATGACAACCTTGACAAGTCCCAATACCTTAGAGGACGAGGCATCACCCCACTCGACATTGGTGGGCATAGATGGAATCTTGTGTACGTCCACCACCAAGTCCTTGCTTTCGGTCATATGATTAGTGGCTCCACTATCGAGCAACCATGATCCCCCACCGGAAGCAAACACCTACAGGAGATCATTGCTTGGATTTAGGTACCCATTTTGTAATGGGTCCTTTGATGTCAGTGACAAGGGTCATAGGAACCCAAATAGACCATTCAATGTACTCATAAGAAGAGCCAACAAATTTGGCATAAACATGTCCATCACTAGCATGGCATAACACATAAGAAGGATTAAAGTCACTGGCTTTGTTGGGAGGGGTAGCATTGCCCTTCTTGGCATCACTACGTGTCGGCGTTCTGGGAACGGGGGTACCCAGACTTGCCTGCCTGTGGCCCACGGCGTGGCTCCGCCAGCGGCCCTGTATGGCCTATCTTCACCAGCAAACACTCAAGACCCTCGCGAGGCGGATGACGCAAGACCTCCTGAGGGGCGGCCTCACCAGGCTGGCTCACGAGGGGCAGAGAGATCAAGGCAAGGGACACCTCGTGAGGTTCCTGTGATGCAAGCCATGACGATTGGAGCTAGGCGGGCGCCAGCGCGCGCAGTGTCCTCGTTTCCTCTTTGGTGCTAAAGAGTCAAGTGCAGACGAGGAGTCCCGAGGCATCAGGCAAAGGTTTCCATATTGGTGCAATGAGACCAAGACCAGTGGGACAGCAGGACGGAGGTCACCGTGGAGCCCAAGATGGCGTCACCACCAGAGCCTTTGGCAGGCGAAGACTACTTTTGTTAGGATAACTTGTACTAGTTGTCTCCCTTTGAATTTGGCCATTGTGGGATCCCTTCCCGCTCAATATTTGGGAAGAGGACCAGGGCCTCTATATATAGGACTAGCCACCACCATAGGGAGGAGATCAGCTCATCCGGATCATCCCCAACCACACAAGTTCACCAAGCACAAGAACACCTCTCCTCAAGAGGCTGTTCTTCCCTTGTAACTGTTCATCCTCAGCCCAAGAGGCAATCCGCCACACCACACTGGAGTAGGGTATTACACCACAACAGTGGCCCGAACCAGTATAAATCTTGTGTCCCGTGTTCTTCGGGTTCGTCGAGCCAGGCCGTGATATCGTGTCGAGTGCGAGCTAGGAAGGGGAGATCTTCGTGCGCACCCCAGTGTTCAAACCTCAAGGGCTTTGCCGGAACCCGAAATCCGACATTTGGCGCGCCAGGTAGGGGTGCGCCGAAGCTTCGCCTCCCCGACCAGCTCCAGTGGACACCGCCGCTTCTCCGACTGGATCGACAAGAACCCTCCGCAGCGCCGGGGGGCTCCGGGCCTTCACCTCCGCCTTGCGGCGGGTGCGGTGGCCGCACAATTTCAAGCCAGAGATGCCGCCCCGTTACGATGGTGCGACGGATCCGGCGGCCTTTCTGCTGGCGTACGAGGAGTCCGTCCTGGAGGTCGGGGCGACGATAAAGTCATGGCCAACTGGCTCCCGATGGCCCTCGCTGGCGTGCCGCGCGCCTGGCTCCTCCATCTGTCGAAATCTTCTGTGGCCTCCTGGGAGGAGCTACGCGACCTCTTCATCGCGCGTTTCGGGGGACCAGCACCCCCCGTCGTCGCGGCTCTCGTCAGTGGCCTGCAGGCGCCACCCTCGGACCATCACGTCAAGTCGTTCTTTCGTTAGATCGGCGCCGCCTCCGTGTGGCAGGGGACTCCCCCGAGTTGGGTGGCGCCCAAGGCCGACCTGACCTTCGACTCAAGGGATCACCCAGTCACCACCATTGGATCGGGCGTGCTTCCGATGCTTTGCACGCTGACCATCTGTAGCATAGCCGTTACCAAGACCCTCATCGACGGTGGCGCCGGCCTCAACGTGCTCTCCGTGGAGGCTTTCAGCCTCCTTCACGTACCACTTGAGCGGCTCTGCCCCAGCAAGCCTTTCTCCGGGGTCGGCGACATCTCCTCCAACCCCCTGGGGTAGATCCGTCTCCCCATGACCATCGGCACACGCGACAACTACCGCACTGAGCTAATCGACTTCGACATCGCCCGCATCGGCTTGCCGTACAACGCCATCCTTGGGTACCCGGTGCTAGCCCAGTGCATGGCAGCTACCCATCCTGCCTACAACCTCATGAAGATGCCAGGAAGCAAGGGTGTCCTCACCGTGGCCGCAGGCACCAAGGAAGCCGCGGCGGCCCTCAAGCTAGCATTCAGGGCCACGACGGCAACTTGCCCGGCCGACAAGGCCGTGTCCAGAACCAAGGGGGCTGCGCTCGCCGACTTTGTGGCAGAATGGACCGAACCCAGAGCTCGAAGTAGGCGAGAACCAATCCCTATCGCCAGGGAGTGAAGCGCCAGATGGCTGGGTCATGTACTTCGATGGCGCGTTCGCGCGCCAGGGCACGGGGGCTGGAGCCGTGCTCATCTCGCCCACTCAGGACAAACTTTACTATGTCGTGCAGCTCTGCTTCCAGCGGGGAGAGAAGGTCTCCAACAACATCATAGAGTACGGGGGTCTCATCACCAGTCTCAAGGCTGCGGTGGCCCTAGGGGTGAAACGCCTCACCATCAAGGGAGACTCGCAACTCCTCGTCAACTTCTCCAACAAGGTGTATGAGCCAAAGGATGAGCACATGGAGGCATACCTCGCGGAGGTACGCAAAATGGAGAAGCAGTTCCTGGGCCTGGATCTGCAGCATGTGCCTCGTGGCACCAACAAGGAGGCTGACGACATCGCCAAAAGAGCATCCAAGTGGCAGCCCCAAGAGCCTGGCGTCTTCGAGGAGCGGCTCTTCAAGCCTTCGGCAGCACCTCCGCTTGCGGAGCCGACGCAACCTCAGGAGGAACTCCCCCAGCCACCAACCTCGGGAGCCCCCACCTGCGGGCCGACCTTTGGAGCGCGCCTCCTCTTAGCGCTCGAGCCTCAGGAGGGGTGCTGGATCGAGGAGTCCAAGGCGTACCTGACGCAAGACACATTGCCGGAGAAGGAGGAAGACGCGGAGCGTGTGGCCCGACAGGCTACGGCGTACTGCATTTTGGATGGTGAGCTATACAGGAAGCGGCCGAATGATATTTCTCTATGATGCATTTCCAGGGAACAGGGGAGTGAGCTGCTGGCTGACATACATGGCGGAGACTGCGGGCACCACTCGTCGTCGCGCACCCTAGTCTGCAAGGCTTTCCGCGGCGGGTTCTACTGGCCCACAACACTCAACGATGCTGCCGAGCTGGTGAAATCCTATGAGGCCTGCCAATTCCACGCCAAGCAGATCCACCAGCCGGCTCAGGACCTCCAGACTATCCCACTCTCATGGCCGTTCGCGGTCTGGGGGTTGGATATCCTAGGCCCATTTCCTCGAGCGCCTGGAGGCTACCGCTACCTCTACGTCGCCATCGACAAATTCACCAAGTGGGCGGAAGTGGAAGCCGTCCGCACCATCCCAACTAGGTCAGCAGTCAAGTTCAGCAAGGGCCTCGTAAGCCGATTTGGGGTCCCTAATCATATCATCACCGACAATGGCTCATAGTTCACCAGCAATCTCTTCAAAACATATTATGCTAACATTGGAACGCAGATCTGCTACGCCTCTGTGGCGCACCCCAGGAGCAACGGCCAGGCCGAACCCGCCAATGCGGAGGTCCTGAGGGGTCTCAAGACCAGGACCTTCAAGAAGAAGCTCGAGGCCTGTGGCAGGGGCTGGCACGACGAGCTCCAGTCCGTGTTGTGGTCCATCCACACCCCCGCCACTAGGCCCACATGCGATACCCCGTTCTTCCTCGTCTACGGAGCAGAAGCGGTTCTCCCACACTAGGTCAAGCATCGCTCCGCGCGGGTCCTGGCGTTTGATGAAATGCAGCAGGACGCCATGCGGGGGATGGACCTCGTGCTAGCGGAGGAACGCTGCCATGAGGCCTTGCTCCGAGCTACGGGGTACCAGCAGGTACTGCGGTGGCACCACTGCCGCAACGTCCACTCCGGGATGCTCGAGGTGGGTGATCTTGTCCTGAGGAGGGTGCTCTCTAGGGAAGGGCTGCACAAGCTCTCGCCCATGTGGGAGGGCCCGTTTCGGGTCGCCCATGTCTCCAGGCCTGGCGTCGCGTGCCTGGAGATGCAGGACGGGATCCCCATCCAGAACGCCTGAACATCCAGCACCTCCGGAAGTTCTACCCATGAAGCAAGTCCCGACGCCTATGAAGCAAGGCCCAGTGCCTGTGAAGAATCTCCGCTCGTGACACTCTCACGTAATAATGAGTGGGGCTGTACATGCCCCATAGTCTCAGGAGTGCCGCCCTTGGGCCTCGGGGGCTCCCTCCCACGACTAGTGGCAGCACTTAGCTCCGCGCTGGTGAGAAGACAAGAAGACTAGACTAGGTGTCGGACGCGGCTTTTCATTTGCTTTCCGCAGTTGGTTCGCCCCTCTTTAGTAAGAATTCACTTTCTGGTGTTCCTTGCTGGCCTTGTTCCATTGCCTTTTCGCCTCCTTTCTACTCTCGGTTCCTCGTTTTTGACCCGTACTCTCCCTCGCGTGCCTCACGAGGGGGCTGGACAGGTGCCCTCGTGAGCGTTTTCGTTTTCCTGTCTTTCGCAAGGCACCCTCGCTCGAGCTCGCAAGCTGGCGCACCCCTTTCAATCTGTGCCCCCCGGGTACCGCGATGCGAAACGTTGGGTCATGGCCGGGAGTGCCTATGACTAGGGTTCTGAAGAATAAAAATTTCCTAACAAATTTTTGCGGTTCCCAGACGCCTTCTGAGCACAGGAGGCCTCGCCAGCTGCTGGGGAACGCGCCCCTCGCGAGGCGGAAACTACTTCAGGCGCATCAAGCTAAGTTATTCCTACGTGCTTACACAAAACATTGACACTGTAACACGACACAAGAGAGATAAACATAGCACACCCACTTGGAAATCATAGTTGTTGCATGCCCCAGCGGGGCCCCATACTTGTCTCTCTTAATGCAGGAAGGAAAGGAAGAACGAAACAAAAGCGGCACGTGCTCCCGCGGCAGCTCGCGAGGATGTACCCATGGCGCCCTCCTGAGCTCAGCCAGACCCATCCTCGCGCTTCACCGGAGCGCGGCGGCGAGTCGACCCACTGCCACCTTTGAAGCGGGCGCGACGGCTGGTCGTAGCCGCCACTGCTGGATCTGTCGCCAGAAGAAGAGTCGCCATAGCTGGACGAGCCATGGCCAGCACCGAGGACGAAGCCGCCTTCCTCCTCGTCACGACCATCGCCAAGGCCGAGCTCCTCGTCGCCGTCGTTGTCCTCGGGGAAGCACCCGACACGGTGACCATCTTCCCCAAATACCCTCACGAAGAGGGTCGCGTCGCCGTCGTACTTGAAGTGGAGGGCACACCGCCTGCCCAGCCCCCGCGCGCGGGTGATCATCTACCAGCCGCAGGCTAGGACTATGTTGCCTGCGGCGGAGACTTCCATCGTGACCCACGAAGCCCTGCTGCAGCAACCGTTCGCCTACAGCCAGAGACCGCTTGGACCTGTGGACGGCAGTTCGCCGACAAAGAACCATGGGAGCTGAAGCGAGGTGCCAGCCGGGTTCTCCGACCACACGGTGAACTCCGGCATCGCCTCCGCAGAATGGAAGCGCGGCCGAGGAGGCCGCGCAACCATGGCGTGCCTCACTTCATCAACGGGACTACCGTGACCTGGGTGGCTGCCACCATGCGAAGAGGCGCCACCGCGGCCATGAGGGGCCACGGCGGGGGTCGTGGTGTGCTTGTGAGGACGGTCGCGCCCCCTCTTGGGCGGCGGCAAGCCAGGCCCTTCCTAGCGAGCCTTCCCCTTCTCTGCGGCCGAGAGCCTCTTCACAGGCACCATGGGTGTCGCTGCCAGCAGTAGAGCGAAGAAGGAGAAGGAGTGAGAGAAGCGAAGGAGGAGATGGGTGACAGGGGCTCCGCCCCCCTCTTCCCATTTATAGCCAAGAGCAAGCCAACCGCCGGCCTCCATGATCTAAGGTAATAATGATCTTTTTCTGCATGCAGTAAGGACTCGTCAAATCGGGCAGTTGCCGAGGCAGCCTGGGGAAGCAGAGACGCCCACGTCCAATCAGTCGCCACGCGTCAACCGAGGCCGCAGGCTGTTGGGGCCCGCGGCGCTCCGCACTTGTCCTTTGGCTTCGCCTCGAAGCCAAGCCCGAGTGCGCCTTGGGCCCGGGGGCTACTGTCGGCGTTCTGGGAATGGGGGTCCCTAGACTTGCCTGCCTGCAGCCCACGGCGTGGCTCCGCCAGCGGCCCTGTATGGCCCATCCTCACCAGCAAACACTCAAGACCCTTGCGAGGGGCCAAGCCTCGTGAGGCGGACGATGCAAGACCTCCTCAGGGGCGGCCTCACCAGGCTGGCTCGTGAGGGGTAGAGAGATCAAGGCAAGGGACACCTCGCGAGGTTCCTATGACGCAAGCCATGACGACTGGAGCCAGGCGGGCGCCAGCGTGTAGTGTCCTCATTTCCTCTTTGGTGCTAAAGAGGCAAGTGCGGGCGAGGAGTCCCGAGGCATCAGGCAAAGGTTTCCATATTGGTGCAACGGGAGCAAGACCAGTGGGACAGTAGGACGAAGGTCACTGTGGAGCCCAAGACGGCATCACCACCAGAGCCTTTGGCAGGCGAAGACTACTTTTGTCAGGATAACTTGTACTAGTTGTCTCCCTTCGAATTTGGCCGTTGTGGGATCCCTTCCCGCTCAATATTTGGGAAGAGGACCAGGGCCTCTATATATAGGACTAGCCACCACCATAGGGAGGAGATCAGCTCATTCGGATCATTCCCAACCACACAAGTTCACCAAGCACAAGAACTCCTCAGGAGGCTGTTCTTCCCTTGTACCTGTTCATCCTCAGCCCAAGAGGTAATCCACCACACCACACTGGAGTAGGGTATTACACCACAACGGTGGCCCAAACTAGTATAAATCTTGTGTCTCGTGTTCTTTGGGTTCATCGAGACAGACCGTGAGATCGTGTCGAGTGCGAGCTAGGAAGGGGAGATCTTCGTGCGCACCCCAGTGTTCGAACCTCAAGGGTTTTGCTGGAACCCGAAATCCGACACTACCCTTCACATCGTTCTTCTTCTTCTTCTCCTTAGAAGCACCTTCTCCCTCCTTCAAAAAGGTTTGCTTGAGAGGAGGAGGTCGTTTGGCCTTGTCATTCTTCTTCTTGTTCTTGGACTTGGGCACGTACCCAATCCCTTCCTTGGCCACAACTTCCTTTTGATTGCTCAAAAGGTCGTTGAGATTCTTCTCGCCTTGTATGCATGACACGAGGCCTTTCTCAAGTTGCTCCTTCAACTTTGCATTCTCCTCAACAAGATGCACATGCTGACAACACGGGTTAGTAGCATTTGCATTATCAATTAAGACCATATGAGGAAAAGTGGCTTTCTCCTTGGTTAGCTTTACTTGGAGTTGATCATGAGACTCTTTAAGGCTAGCATGAGCACCATGCAAGACCTTGTGAGCCTTGTTAAGTAAGTCAAACTCCTTTTTGAGTCTAGCAAGATCAACCCCAAGCTTGGCCTTCTCGGAGTTTAGGACACGAGATACAACAAGAGCATGATCAAGATCTTTCTTTAGTTTAGCATGGTCATTGTTGTATGACTCCTCAAGAGCCAAACGATGACCACGCTCTTCCTCAAGAGCATTGGAAAGATCTGAAATCTCATCGGCATAGTCACGACTGTGCCCCTCCATCTTAGAGATGGTATCTTGGTGAGCCTCGATCATGTCATTGGCTTCACCAAGTTGTTCCAAGAGAGCAACGAAGTGCTTCTTTGATTTACCCTTGAGTTTACTCATAAAATACTCAAATTCATTCTCCTCCACATTAGACCCCTCATGATCATCAATGCAATCTGTCAAAGAAGGATTATTAATGATGATAGTTTTGATGTTGGGGGTTACCTTGTTGGTGGCTTTATCCATGAGGCACTTGGCGGCGATGTTCTCATTGGGTGAGTCGAAGAGAGACACCCGTGGAGTTGTCGCAATGGCAATGGAGGCCATGGCCACTAACTCACCGTCGTCATCATCATCATCATCATCATCATCTTCATTGTAATCTTCTTGTGCCACCAACCCCTTGGGAGGAGTCTTCTTGGTGAAGTTGCTCTTGTTGGGGAAGGACTTGGCCTTGTCTTTTCGGATGAGTTTGCCACCATTGTCTTATCTCTTCTCAAAAGGGCATTCCACAACAAAGTGGCTCACATTGCCACAATTATAGCACGTCCTCACTTGTTGCTTGACCTTTGTGCCACTTGAGTTGTTCTTGTTCAAGTTGGGCCTTGTGTTCTTCTTGCTCCAAAATTGCCTTGAAGCAAGAGCCATGTGTTCATGATAGGCATACTTTGTATCTTCGGGATTTCTCTCCTCTTCTTCCTCTTCGTCCTCTTCTTCCACACTAACCTTGGCCTTCAAGGCAAGGTTGGGATTCTTTGCTCTTTGAGAGTGTAACACCACATTGTCGGCAGTCTTATCCAAGATACTCATAGCCACAAACTCATCCAACACCTCACTTGAGGTCAAGGTGTGGAAGTCCGGCTGTTGATGAATGATGGAGGACATGGCCTTGTGGTACAACATCATGGCCTTGAGGAATTTGTGCTTGATCCAATTGTCATCCGTATCCTTGATCCCATGGTCTCGGAGTGAGACCACGAGAGTAGTTAATCTCCGATAAAGCTCACAAGGTTCTTCATCTTCTTTCATTGCGAACTCATCGGCTTCATCTTGCACCACTTCATAGTTGGAGCATTGAATGCTTGCGCTTCCCCTGTAGAGGGAAACAACATGGTGCCATGCATCCTTGGCCATGATGAAGGGCCAGAGATGAGCAAGATCTTCGTGTGGAATTGCATCTTGGATGATGAAGAAAGCATTCTCATTGAATTGGTTATCCGCGGCTTCTCTAGGGGTGAAGTTGCTTCGGTCATGCGGATAAAAACCTTCTTCAATGATTCTCCAAAGGTTAGTATTAACATGGTTCAAATGACGCTTAAAGCGATAAACCCAAGAATCAAAGCCTCATTTTTCACAATCTTAGGGGGGGCCGGCATGATTCAAATGAGTGGAAGGAATTGGTCCACCATAAGTAAGTGGAGGTTCCTCATGGGCAAAGATGCTGTTGCCAATTTTACTACTAGAAGAAGGTGCCATTTCACTAGTAGCTTCCCCCTTGTCGGAGTTAGCATCCGTCACCTTGTTAGTGGGATCATCCACTTTCATTGGTACAGTAGATAGTTTAAGCCCTTCTAAGAATTTATTAAACATGCTTTCAACCTCGGCCGTCATGGAGGTTTTCAACATGTCCAAAGCCACATTGAATTGCTCACGAGAGACCGCGGTTCCCCCATCGGCCGTAGACAAGAACGGATTCGCACCAGAGTGCTTCTCTTCACCGTCTAGAGGGGGGCAGGGGTGAATAGGCAACTAAGAATTTTTAGCTTTTATTTACCAATTTAAACTTTGCATCAAAGAGGTTGTCTAGATATGCAACTAGGTGAGGAACCTATATGATGCAATAACAACAAGCACACAAGCAAGCAAGGGAGAAAATGCAAATAAGCTAGCACAAGTAAAGGCACGAGATAACCAAGGGCGGAGCCGGTGAAGATGAGGATGTGTTACCGAAGTTCCTTCCTTTTGAGGGGAAGTACGTCTCCGTTGGAGCGGTGTGGAGGCACAATGCTCCCCAAGAAGCCACTAGGGCCACCGTATTCTCCTCACGCCCTCACACAATGCGAGATGCCGTGATTCCACTATTGGTGCCCTTGGAGGTGGCGACGGGACCTTTACAAACAAGGTTGGGGAAATCTCCACAACTTAATTAGAGGCTCCCAACTACACCATGAAGCTTCACCACAATGGAATATGGCTCCACGATGACCTCAACCGTCTAGGGCGCTCAAACACCCAAGAGTAACAAGATCCGCAAGGGATTAGTGGGGGAATCAAATTTCTCTTGGTGGAAGTGTGGATCGGGGCCTTCTCAACCAATCCCTAAAGAATCAACTAGTTTGATTGGCTAGGGAGAGAGATCGGGCGAAAATGGAGCTTGGAGCAACAATGGAGCTTAGGGGTGGAAGAGGTGGTCAACTAGGAGAAGAAGACACCCCTTATATAGTGGAAGAACAAATCCAACCATTATCCACCAACTCAGCTTGCGAAGCACGGTACTACCGCACCGGGGACGCGGTACTACCGCTAGGGCACACGGTACTACCGCGAGGCGCCGCGGTACTACCGCCCATGCAGCAGGAACCAAACCAACCCTGGTGCGATGAAGCAGAGGGCGGTAGAACCGCTGGCACGGTACTACCGCTCCCCCTTGCAGTACTACCGCAAGGCAGGGATAGTCCAGATTAGGGAAGGCACGGACATATAAAAATTCATCCGTCGCAACTTCAGCTGAGTTGGGATCTGTGCAAAAATCCGACATGGTAGTACCGCAAGCCTAGAGCGGTACTATCGTGTAGGGTGCAGATGTAAAAAATTACATTCGAACCTACTTCCGCTCATGTTGCTGTGCCAGGGCAGGGCTCACGGTACTACTGCACCCATGGGGCGGTACTACCGTGTAGGGAACAGATGTAAAAAATTACATCCGCCCCTACAACCGCTCGAGTGGCTAAGCCTGGCCTGAGGCCACGGTACTACCGCTCCCAAGAAGCGGTACTACCACGCCTACAACCGATACTACCGCAAGGCCCCGCGGTACTACCGCTCCAAAGAGCAGTACTTCCGCGTGCCTCAGAGCAGCAACACTAGAAGTCCTTCATTTCGCAGAGACACGGATAAACAGAGGATGCTCCAAAGAGCCAAAGGAAAGGTGGTGCAAAAGGAGTAGATGTGTATGTGATGATTCCACCCAAACCTTTCCAACTCGGACCCCCTCTTAATAGTACGGCTTTCCCACGTCTCAAATCCACCGAAAAGAAACGTAGAGAAACACCGTCTTCAACAGTCTTCGAGGGGCATCAAATCGTCTTGTGCCTAGTCATGATATGTCTGAAATACTCAGTGCATACGATTAGTCCGCAAAAGCATCGTCATTAATCACCAAAACAACTAAGGGATAAATATGCCCTTACACCAAGGCACCCCAAGGTAATATTCAAGGAAGACACAAGCGTCTAAGCTTGGGGATGCCCCAGATGGCATCCCCTCTTTCGTCCACAATTCACCGGTATGTTACTTGGAGCTATATTTTTATTCATCACATGTTGTGAGTTTTACTTGAAGCATCTTGTGCCATAGTTTTGTTTTGTTTGATTGTTAGTTTTCCACAACCATTGTTTGTTGGACACACCTTTAGAGGGAGACACACATTCATCATGATTTGTTAGAATACTCTATGAGCTTCACTTATATCTTTTGAGCTACGTAGTTGCTCTTGTTCTTCACTTATATCTTTAGAGCACGGTGGTGGTCATGTTTTATAGAAATGATTGCACTCTCATGCTTCACTTAAATATTTTTGACTCTTTTAAATAGGAAGTGGTAATCGATACATCCCAAACATATCTACTTTCCCGAACACTTTTGCTCTTCTTTTGGACTCTAATTTGCATGATTTGAATGGAACTAACCCGGACTGGCACTGTTTTCAGCAGAATTGCCATGGTGTTATTTTTTGTGCAGAAATAAAAGTTCTCAGATTGGCTGAAAATTTACAGAGATTATTTTCCAGAATATATAAAAATATCACCAAAAAGAACTACTAGAGGGGGGCACCCAGGAGCCACAAGCTTAGGGGGCACACCCACCCCCATGGCATGCCCTGTGAGCTTGTGGGCCCCTGGAGCCTCCGTTTGCCCTAAGTCCAACTCCACAAGTACCGTCTCATGGAGAAAAAAAATAGAGAGACGGAATCATCGCGTTTTATGATACGAAGCCGCCGCCACCTCCTGTTCTTCATCGGGAGGGCTGATCCGGTATTCCCAATCTAGCATGTAACACATCATATCACTTTGCGGCCTCACGCACGGTATTCCCAGAGGTGCCACCTTACCTGGCCACGACATACTGTATCCAAGACGGCGAGTTATACAGGAAACGACCGAACAATGTCACACTACGCTGCATCTCCAGCGATCAAGGAAGGGAGTTGCTGATTGACATACACGGCGGTGATTGCGGACACCACTCGTCATCACGGACCCTCGTCGGCAAGGTGTTCCGCAGTGGGTTCTATTGGCCTACAACAGTCAACGACGCGGCTGAGCTGGTGAAGTCCTGTGAAGCTTGCCAATTCCACGCCAAGCAAATCCATCAGCCTGCTCAGGGCCTCCAAACCATCCCGCTCACATGGCCGTTTGCGGTCTGGGGGCTGGACATCCTAGGCCCGTTTCCCCGGGCTCCAGGGGGCTACCGCTATCTCTACGTCGCCATCGATAAGTTCACCAAGTGGGCGGAAGTGGAAGCCGTCTGTACCATTCCAACCGGCTCTACTATCAAGTTCGTCAAGGGCCTCGTCAGCCGCTTTGGGGTCCCCAACCGCATCATCACAGATAACGGTTCACAGTTTACTAGCAACCTATTCAAAACCTACTGTGCTAACCTTGGAACGCAGATCTGCTACGCTTCGGTGGCCCACCCCAGGAGTAACGGTCAGGCCGAGCGTGCTAACGCGGAGGTCCTGAGGGGCCAGAAGACCAGGACCTTCAAGAAGAAGTTGGAGGCCTGCGGCAGGGGTTGGCACGACGAGCTACAGTCTGTGCTGTGGTCCATCCGAACCACCACCACCAAGCCAACGGGCGAGACTCCATTCTTCCTCGTCAACAGAGCTGAAGCAGTCCTCCCTCACGAGGTCAAGCATCGCTCCGCACGGGTCCTAGCGTTCGACGAAACACAGCAGGACGCCATGCCGGGGATGGATCTCGTGCTGGGGGAGGAATGCTGTCACGAAGCCGTGTTGAGTGCAGCAAGGTACCAACAAGCGCTGCGGCGATACCACTGCCGCAACATCCGCTCCAGGATGCTCGAGGTGGGCGACCACGTCCTGAGGCGGGTCCTCTCCAGGGAAGGGCTGCACAAGCTCTCACCCATGTGGGAGGGCCCATTCAGGGTCGTCCATGTCTCTAGGCCGGGTGCAGCGCGCCTGGAGACGCAGGACGGGATACCTATCTAGAACGCCTAGAACATCCAGCATCTCCGGAAGTTCTATCCATGAAGCAAGGCCTAGAGCCTGAGAAGCAAGGCCCAGAGCCTGAGAAGCAAGGCCTAGAGCCTTAGAAGAAAGGCCCAGAGCCTATGAAGAAGGCCCGGTGCCTGTGAAGAATCACTGCCCGTGTCACTCTCACGTAATAATGAGTGGGGTTGTACACGCCCCGGAGTCTCAGGAGCACCGGCCTCAGGCCCTAGGGCTCCCTCCCATGCCTAGTGGACATCACTTAGCTCCGCGCTGGTGAGAAGACTTGAAGACTAGATTAGGTGCCGGACGCGGCTTTTCATTTGCTTTCTGTAGTTGACTCGCTTTTCCTCGATCAAAGTTTTCCTTTGGCGTTCCTTGCCGATTTGATTCCCCCGCCTCTCACTGCACTTTTCTGGCTCGAATTTGCTCGTGTTCTCTCTCTCGCATGCCTCGCGAGGGGGCTAGGCAGGTGCCCTCGCGAGCATGTTTTCTCCTTTTTGCCTTCTCGCGAGCCACCCTCGTTCGAGCCCAAAGGCTGGCGCACCTCTCCTAGTCCGTGCCCCTCGGATACCATGACACAAAGCGCCAGGTCAGGGCCAGGATGAACGGCAAATCTTTTAACGCACTTCCTAACAAGTTTTTCGCAGTTCCTGAGCGAATGCAGGCCACCGAGGCAAGATGAATGCGAGGAAATAAACACTTTGCGAGGAATAGGACGTCCTAAGTATACCAGGTTAAGTTATCTTTGCGCAAAATAACGACACAACACGAGAATAGCACGCATACTAATATAACCAAGGAACCATAGTTCGATACACGCTCCCCTAGGCCCATGCTGGTTTCATTCTTGATGCAGGAAAAGAGCAAAACAAAAGTAGCGTTGCAGTGATCCGCGAGGACATGCACCTAGCACTACCCTGAGCCTAGCCAGATCCTTCCTCACGCTTCACGGAGGTGCAGCGACGAGACGACCCACCGCCGCCTTCAAGACGGGTGCGGCAGCGTGGCAGCTGGGCATAGCCGCCACTGCTAGAGCTGTAGCCGGAGGAAGAGCTGCCGTAGCTGGACGAGACACGATCACCGGCGAGCGCGGGCTCGCCCTCGTCCTCGTTGCGACCGTCCCCAAGGCCGAGTACCTCCTCACTGTCGTTCGCCTCGGGGCAGCACCCGGCGCGGCGACCATCTTCCCCAAACACCCTCACATAAAGGGTCGACCCACCATCATACCTGAAGTGGAGGGTGCACCGCCTGCCCAGACCGCGCGCGCTGGCGAATGTCTGCCAGCCGCGGGCCAGGGCTATGTTTCCCGTAGTGGAAGTCTCGACCGCAACCCAAGAGGCCTTACTGCAGCAGCCATCTACCTGCAGCCAGAGTCCGCTTGGACCAGAGGCCGGCAGTTCGCCGGCGAAGAAGCGCGGGAGTTGGAGCCAGTTGCCGGCCGGGTTCTCTAAGTAGACGACGAGCTCCGGCGACACCTCCACCGTGTGGAAGCACGGACAAGGAGGCCGCGCCACCATGGCATGCCTCCCCTCATCAACTAGACCGCCATGGCTGGGATGACCCACCCCGCGTGCCATGGCGCTGTCTCGACAATGGGCCACGACGGGGGTCGCGACATGTTTACGCGGGCAGCCGCGGCCGCGCTTGGGCGCCGGGGAGCCGGGTCCCTCACGAGGGGCTTTCCCCTTCTCGGCGGTGGAGAACTTCCTTCGTGGTGCCATGGGTGTCACTACAAGTGATGGAGCGAGGAGGAAGGAGCAAGCAAGCAAGGAAGAGATGGGCAATGGGGGCTCCGCCCCTCCCCATTTATAGCAAGGGAAGGCCTACCGGCGTCTCCCACGATCGCAGGTAATGATGGTTTTCCTTGCATGTCGCGGGGACCTAACAAGTCGAGCAGTTACTGAGGCAACATGGGGAAGTGGAGACTCCCACGTCTAATCATCCGCCACGCGTCAACCGAGGCCGCATGCTTTTGGGGCCCGCGATGCTCCGTACTTGGCCCTTGGCTTCGCCGCGAAGCCAAGCCCGAGCACACCTTGGGACTGGGGGCTACTGTCGTCGTCCTGGGAACAGGGGTCCCCAGACTTGCCTGCCTGCGGCCCGCGGTGTGGATGAGCCTGCAGGCCCTACGACCCATCTTCACCAACAAAGCATCCAAGACCCTCGCGAGGGTCCAAGCCTCGCGAGGCGGACAATGCAAGACCTCCTCGGCAGTAGCCTAGCTAGGCAGGATCACGAGGAGCAGAGATATCAAGGCGGGGCAAACCTCATGAGACCCTCGTGACGTGAGCCATGACGCACGGCACCAGGCGGGCGCCAGCGCGCGCAGCGTCCTTGTTTCCTCTTTGGTGCTAAGGAGACCAGCGCAGGCGAAGAGTACCAAGGCATTAGGCAAAGGTTGCTATATTGGTGCAACGAGACCAAGACCAAGAGGATGGCAAGACGGAGGTCATCGTGGAGCCCAAGACGGCGTCACCACCAGAGCCTTTGGCAGGCGAAGACCACTTTTGTCAGGATAGCTTGTACTAGCTGCCCCCCTTCGAATTAGCCCGCCATTGTTGGCTCCCTTCCCGCTCGATATTTGGGAAGAGGACCAGGGCTAATATAAATAGGACTAGCCACCACCTTAGTAAGGGACGGATCATTCAGACCATCCTCACACACACAAGCTCACCGAGCTCAAGAACACCTCAACCTCAGGAGCCTGTTCTTCCCTTGTACTGTTCATCATCAGCCCTAGAGGAAATCCACCACCACCACACTGGAGTAGGGTATTACACCACAACAGAGGCCCGAACCAGTATAAATCTTGTGTCTTTCTGTGTTGCGAGTTCGCCGAGTTCGTCCGCGAGATCTTAGTGAGCTAGGGCGTAGATTGGTAGGAAGGAAAGAATTCGCGCGCCCCCTAGTGTTCGAACCTTAAGGGTTCGCCGGAACCCCACATCCGACAATATGTGCCTCATACAAGATGACAAAAACACGTTCGAGCAAGGGCCATCCCCTTCGACCACGGTGACGAGCACGAACCTCTTCAACAACATGAAGACGGCGCCCATATTGGACTCATACTACGAGTCAAGCTACGCGAGTGCACATGAGACCTTCTATTTGATCTCGGAGGAGAGTGATGATTTGCCACATCCTACGACATTTATCTTTGGAGGCGTTATGGATGAGGAGGTTGAGCATGTGCCTATCACTTCAACCAAGGCGGCGATACGAGTTGAGCATGGAGACATTTGCACCTACATCTCTCTGACACCCACATATGACGAGATGCCCCAATTCCCATGTGAGGAGAGCCACCCCACCATGAGTGATATGAGTGACTCCACCATATGTGATATTGAGTGCATTTCCTATGAGAGGATGAGTGTGACCACCACTATCCTCACACTTGAGAGCATTCCACACACCACATGTGAGGTTGAGATCCATTTGAGTGACTCCACCAACCATATGTGTAACAACCCGGATGTAACTTTCCATAATTGTAACTCCAACTCTTGCCATTTCCGGCTATGTGATATGATATTTCCTTCGTGGTTGGGTTTTTGTCTTCGTTTTGCATTTTGTTCATGTCATGCATTTCATCTCATGTCATAATGTACATCTCATTTGCATTCGTGTTCGTCTCACGCATCTGGTCATTTTCCTCGTTGTCCATTTCGCAATCCAACACTCCCGCATGCACCCGTTGCACCCCTCAAATCTTGTTTCGTGAGCGGGAGAAAAATATTCTCAGAATGGGTTGAGATTTGTCGAGTGGCCTTGGTACATCACCAGTACGCCGCCTGTCAAATTTCGTTCCATTTGGAGGCCGTTTGATGCCCCAACGGTTAACCGGGTATCTACAAAAGCCCCTCTCTTGTTGCAGCCTAGCACCCCTCCAAAACAGCCCACTAACCCATCTAAACCCGCTCCATGCTCTCCGTCATTGGATCACGATCGTGTGGGCCAAAACCGCACCTCATTTGGACACTCCTAGCTCCCCTACCTATAAATATGCACCCCCTTCCAAATCCCGGATAAAACCCTAGCCTCCTCCACCCCGCGCCGCCGGACGTGTCTGTCCGCGCCGGACACGTCGACCGGCCACTTTGCCCGCGCCTATCAGCTTCCGCCGCATCATCCCACCGCCGCCCGCAGCCACTCATGGCGCGCCACGTCGCCAGCGCCGCGCCCCACTTCGCCGCCGACCCACGCGGGCCCGCAAAGCCCGACCCGCTTCGTCCCGTGCCGGGCGCCGCCCGTCTTTGCCACGCTGCCGCACGACTTCGCCGTTGGGCCACCACCCTCGCCGACCCTCGCCACCATGTCGCCTCGCTACCGCCGTCCACTCCGACGTCTCCTCCCGACCAGATTCGACCGAACTCGAGCGTCGGCGACCCCTGAAGCTCCGGCCACCGTGTCTCCTTCCTCTCCGGTGAGCGACTCCGTCCATCCTCGGGATCCACGCCGAACCCTAGATCTGAAAGGTTGACCTCGATTCCGTCCAAGTCCCGAAATCACTAACATTTTATGCCCCTATTCATAATGTCATATCACCATGCATGTAACTCTGTTTTGCGTGCATGGTATATCAAAATGTTCGTCTCATGACGATTTTCATGTTAGTATCATATGCATGCATGTTACTGTCCATATTGATGCCCTAATCCTCGTAGCAGAAGTGCTATATGATGTTGTCTGTTGGAATTCAACATAACTTGTTGATTTGTCATTTTCATTGCATTTGGTGTGTTCATCCTATGAGCATGACGTCCACATGTTTATGAGCTCCATCATGCCATCTTTACAGAGGCGCAAGCCTTGTATTTTTAGGATCTATGTGGTGACTAGCACAAGCATGCAAAGTAGGCTATGTGATGTTGCTGTTTTCAGACACTTAGGATTTTTACTAAGTCTTCTCCTATTACATTTTGATGCCATGTTGCTATTAGTAGATCCATGCACATTTTAGGTAGTTCAGTAAGAGTGTTTTGAAGATGTGGTATTGCTTTATCCATTAATGCCTCTAGTTGCAATTATGGAGTAGTGTAGCTTATCATTACCATGCTCTATTTTTGCTAAATATTGTTGCTGGCAGATTGTTAACATGATGTTCAACTTTTCCATGGGTGTTGCTAGTGATACATGTACCCTATGAACTTGCTCTAGACATGATTAGCTTCTTGAATACGTATACTTGATGTTGCTATCATGAATCTGTTCCTGCCATGCTCTGTTTTTCCACCAAGTCTGGAACTGATCATATAACTTGCCATGTTTGCTTGGGTGCTACCATATTATCCATGCATCTTTGGCCAAAGTTCAGTAAGGGAGTTTTGTTCTATTCCTTGAGTACTAGGATGCCATGCCTTGGTTTGCCATGATATGTTCCTGTAGATTGTTGTTTGATAGCTCTGAGCATTGCTACCTGATACTGTTTTGACATGTTTAGTATTTTCTCAAAGTCTGTGAAGCTGTTATCATTTGCATTTTTGCCATGCTATTTTGGGATTGTTGTAGCGAGTTCTAGCAGGATCTCAGTGTTCATGATTTGTAAAGCTTCACATGTACTTTAATGTCATGTACTTTGTTTCTATGTTGAAGTGCTATAGCATAGTTTCTTGTTGCATCTTAAGTGCTATGGTGATGTTAAGTGCAGATTTGCATCATTCTTGTTTTGTTTGTCATTTGCAAACCGTGCATCCGTTTCTGGTGATCCTTATATTGATTTCGACCGGAATCAACTCATCTTTCCAGCGGCATACTTGGTTTGCCAAGTTGATGCCTTGATCATTCTTTGCCTTCCGGAGTACCCATATGCATTGCACATCATACCTTGCATCCCATGCCATGTATTGCATCATGTTGCTTGTGCATTGCATCGTGATTGATTGTTTTTCCGTTGTTTGTGTTCTTGCTTTGGGTAGAGCCGGGAGACGAGTTCGTGAACGACGAACCTGTTGAGTACGTTAACAAGGATCAAGCTTTCGACAACTCTGAGAACTTTGTAGGCAAGATAACCATTACCCTTGATATCACTTCTATCTTTTCTTGCTAGTTGTTTGTTCTATCTCTATGTCGCGCTACCTACCACTTCTTTATCATGCCTCCCATATTGCCATGTCTAGCCTCTAACCCACCTTCCTAGCAAACCGTTGTTTGGCTAAGTTACCGCTTTTGCTCAGCCCTTCTTATAGCGTTGCTAGTTGCAGGTGCCTTGCGGGTTGTTCCATGTTGGAACATGGATATGTTGGGATATCACATTATCTTTTATTTAATCAATGCATCTATATACTTGGCAAAGGGTGGAAGGCTTGGCCTTTTGCTCGGTGTTCTTTTCCACTCTTGCCGCCCTAGTTTCCGTCATACCGGTGTTATGTTCCTTGATTTTGTGTTCCTTACGCGGTTGGGGTTATGGGACCCCCTTGACGGTTCACTTTGAATAAAACATCTCCAGCAAGGCCCAACCTTGGTTTTACATTTTCCTAACAACCTTAACTTTTCCCTCGGGAGTTATAAACCCGAGGGGCATCCTTATTTAACCCTCCCGGGCCAGTGCTCCTCTGAGTGTTGGTCCGAATCGAGTAGACTGCGGGGCCACCCCGGGGAAACTTGGGGGTTGGTTTTACTCGTAGGATGTCTCATCCGGTGTGCCCTGAGAACGAGATATGTGCAGCTCTTATCGGGATTTGTCGGCACAGTCGGGTGGTTTTGCTGGACTTTTTTTACGATTGTTGACATGTCTTGTAACCGGGATTCCGAGACTGATCGGGTCTTTTCGGGAGAAGGAATATCCTTCGTTGATCATGAGAGCTTGTGATGGGCTAAGTTGGGACACCCCTGCAGGGTATAAACTTTTGAGAGCCGTGCTCGCGGTTATGTGGCAGATGGGAATTTGTTAATATCCGGTTGTAGAGAACTTGACACATGACTTAATTAAAATAAATCAACCGCATGTGTAGTCATGATGGTCTCTTTTCGGCGGAGTCCGGGAAGTGAACACAGTTTGGGTTATGTTTGAATGTATGTAGTTTCAGGATCACTTCTAGCTTCACGACCATTGCATAGCTTCTCATCTTACTCTTATGTTTGTATTTTAGCCACCATATTTGCTTAGCGTTGCTACAACTCCACCTCATTACCTTATCCTACCCATAATCTTAAATAGTCTTGATCTCGTGGGTTTTGAGATTGCTGAGTCCTTGTGACTCACAGATACTACCAAAACAGTTGCTGGTGCCGATGATACCAGTGCAGGTGATGCTACCGAACTCAAGTGGGAGTTCGACGAGGACCTTGGTCGTTACTATGTTTCGTTTCCTAATGATTAGTAGTGGAGCCCAGTTGGGACAATCGGCGATCTAGCAGTTGGGTTATCTTCTTTTCATTTGGCTTTGACCGTAGTCGGTCTATGTGTGTACTCTGGATGATGTATGATATTTATGATCATTGTGTGACGTGGCGATTGTAAGCCAACTCTATTTATCCCTTTCTTGTTCATTACATGGGATTGTGTGAAGATGACCCTTCTTGCGACAAAACCGCGATGCGGCTATGCCTCTAAGTTGTGCCTCGACATGTGGGAGATATAGCCGCATCGTGGGTGTTACAAGTTGGTAATCGGAGCCATCCCCGACTTAGGAGCCCCCTGCTTGATCGAATCGCTGACGTTGTTGAGTCTAGAACAAATATGTTTTGAGTCTTAGGATTATATATATCGGAGAGTAGGATTCTTTTTACTCCTTAGTCCTTTCGTTGCTCTGGTGAGGCCTCCTGACGTAGATTTTTTGACTCTCCTCTCCTCAAATTTCACTAAAATTATTTTTAGGATCACGCGGGTATATTGGAATTGTTTCGATATTCTTGTGAAGAGAACATAGTTCTTGGTGCCTCCTGACATTTAGGGGTTGTGGCAGTGTCCTGGGGAGTTGAGCTCCGAGGAGTTGTCGTCAAAATTTAATCGTTGCAGTTCTGGAATACCTGAGTTCGCCGACATCGAAAATCTCTTTATGCAGCTAGTGGTGAGATAACCTCGGCTCCACCCAGTACTGGGCGAGAGTTCGGGAGTATTGCCATAGCTCGTATAAACGGATGCTTTTCGAAGGTTGAGGTACACGATTTTCGGAGTTTTCTTGGTTATGTGTTGACGGATGTATACAGTTGGAGCATAAGGCTTGTTAGTTGTGTGATATATATTGTGCCTCCATGTATCCCCAACACCAGATTGCATAACCAAAAAGTTTCGGGAGTTTATAGGTGGGAATTCAAGTAGCTCTAGTATTTCTTCCCGCGGATATTTGGTTTTTGATTCGGTAATCCTTACCACTTATTTATTCCAGTCTTACCTTGTTGTTTCATTCATCAACCTTTATCTAAGTGGCTTCTCAACTTAATGGACGTGTGATGTTAACTTTGGAATTCATTCATTCAATCTTTGTTCAGATGTTTATTATGAAGACTATATGTTTCAATTTGTATCCATTGATTTAGCTTGTCTATCTGTCAATCAAGATTCTAACGGATGTCACCCTCTTCAGGTTGACTCCTCCAACGCGTCTGAATCCGGACCGCAATGATGGAACATGCGAACCCTCCACCACCACCTCCGTCTCCGGAGGCATGGCAAGCTATCATGGCAGCCACCAACGCCAATGCCCAGATGCTTTTGCAACTCTTGCAAGAGCGCAACCAAGGACAAGGCAACCAAGGAAACCAAGGTCAAGGGCAGTTCAACAATCAGCCTCACTTTGCTTCCCTCAACCAGTTCCTTGCAAATCAGCCTAAGTCTTTCAGCAACTGTGTCGAGGCCACGGACGCCGATGATTGGCTCGTGGACATCAGCAAGCATTTTGAATGTAGCAATGTCAGGCCTGAGGACTACATCAAGTTTGCTTCGTTTCAGCTCAAGGACCAAGCTGCTGATTGGTATCAACAATACAAAGATTCCAGTGGAGGACGTGTGATTACCTAGGATGATTTCTGTCGAGACTTCAAAGCTCATCATATTCCAACAAGTGTTGTTGAGAGCAAGCGTGAGGAATTCCGCAATCTCAAGCAAGGAAGCATGTCCGTGTACCAATACAACATCCAGTTTCAGAAACTTGCTCGCTTCGCAAGGCAGGATGTTCCAGATGAAAAGAGCATGATCTATCTCTTCAGGGGTCGCCTCAAAGAAGATCTGCAGTTAGCTCTCATTCTTGTTGAACCTACTGATGACCCACAAGTGTAGGGGATCTATCATAGCCTTTTCGATAAGTAAGAGTGTCGAACCCAACGAGGAGTAGAAGGAAATGATAAGCGGTTTCCAGCAAGGTATTCTCTGCAAGCACTGAAATTATCGGTAACAGATAGTTTTGTGCTAAGATAAATTGTAACGAGCAACAAGTAATGGAAGTAAATAAGGTGCAGCAAGATGGCCCAGTCCTTTTTGTAGCAAAGGACAAGTCTGGACAAACTCTTATATGAAGGAAAGCGCTCCCGAGGACACATGGGAATTATCGTCAAGCTAGTTTTCATCACGCTCATATGATTCACGTTCGCTACTTTAATAATTTGACATGTGGGTGGACCGGTGCTTGGGTGCTGTCCTTACTTGGACAAGCATCCCACTTATGATCAACCCCTATTGCAAGCATCCACAACTAGAACAGAAATATTAAGGTAAACCTAACCATAGCATGAAACATATGGATCCAAATCAGCCCCTTACGAAGCAACGCATAAACTAGGGTTTAAGCTTCTGTCACTCTAGCAACCCATCATCTACTTATTACTTCCCAATGCCCTCCTCTAGGCCCAAACAATGGTGAAGTGTCATGTAGTAGACGTTCACAAGACACCACTAGAGGAAAGACAACATACATCTCATCAAAATATCAAACGAATACCAAATTCACATGACTACTTATAGCAAGACTTCTCCCATGTCATCAGGAACAAACATAACTACTCACAAAGCATATTCATGTTCATAATCAGAGGGGTATTAATATGCATAACAGATCTGAACATATGGTCTTCCACCAAGTAAACCAACTAGCATCAACTACAAGGAGTAATCAACACTACTAGCAACCCACAGGTACCAATCTGAGGTTTGGATACAAAGATTGGATACAAGAGATGAACTAGGGTTTGAGATGAGATGATGCTGGTGAAGATGTTGATGGAGAATGACCCCCTCCCGATGAGAGGATCGTTGGTGATGATGATGGTGATGATTTCCCCCTCCGGAGATAAGTTTCCATGGGAGAACACCTTCGGCGGAGCCCTAGATTGGTTCCGCCAAGGTTCCGCCTCGTGGCGACATAGTTTCATCCCATGAGCTTGCTTATGATTTTTCCCTCGACGAAAGACTCCATATAGCCAATGATGGGCATCAGAGGGCCACCAGGGGGCCCATGAGGCAGGGGGTGCGCCCAGGGGGGTAGGGCGTGCCCCACCCTCGTGGATGGTGGGTGGCCCCCTCTGGTACTTTCTTCGCTCAGTATTTTTATATATTCTGAAAATAACTCCCGTGGAGTTTCAGGGCTTTTGGAGATGTGCAGAATAGGTCTCTAATATTTGCTCCTTTTCCAGCCCAGAATTCCAGCTGCCGGCATTCCCCCTCTTCATGTAAACCTTGTAAAATAAGAGAGAATAGGCATAAGTATTGTGACATAATGTGTAATAACAACCCATAATGCGATAATTATCGATATAAAAACATGATGCAAAATGGACGTATCAACTCCCCCAAGCTTAGACCTCGCTTGTCCTCAAGCGAAAGCCAAAATCGAAAAATATGTCCACATGTTTAGAGATAGAGGTGTCGATAAAATAAAATACGAACATGAGGGCATCATGATCATTCTTAGAACAACAACAACAATATATATATATATATATATATATATATATATATATATATATAGGATGGCCATATGGGACACCTAGGTGCCCAGGCTCCTTGCCTTTCAACCATCCGATTGCATTACGGGTCAATCCATCACAAGTTACTGATTTGGAAATAATTACATAATTTGGAAACAATGCTATGGTCCAACACACCATGCATGGTAACATTTATTTGGAAAGAAAAATAATGCCATGCATGCTACCGTTCCTTATTGAGAGACGTTAGTGGTACAAATAGGAGAGAGAAAACTAGAAATTAAGGCCTCATTATTGTATCTTAAAGTCCATGACGTTGGATATATGTACATTTTTTTATATGTGTGCGTACACATTGGGTTGATACGTAAAACACTTTTATTATTTCAAATTAAGATACTATTTTTTTCCCAACCATTTTACAGCTTTGGGTATCACATACCTATGTGCCATATTTCACGTAGCCAGGTATATACGTAGCCATATTTTACTGTATATATGTTTACGAGATACCTATAACATTTCCGTACCCTTTTTCACATAGCCGGGTATATACCAGTGCATACACATTGGGTACCACATACCTATGGATGCTATATTTCATGTAGCCAGGTATATACGTAGCCATGTTTTACTTTATATACGTTGATGAGATACCTAACATTTTCGTACCCTTTTTCACATAGCCGGGTATATACGTGTCCATACACATTGAGTATATTTGCACTTGAGTTATTTCATTTATAGGAATATCGTATGTTCTAATCGGGTAATAAGTACGTTTGGACTTGGATATACCATTTTTTAAGTTTACATGTTAGTGAGTTATTTTTAGGTATACTGTTTTATTTTTAAGTTCGTTGGGTATATACTATGAGATTATGTGAGTATGTTGTATATTTCTAATAAAAGTAAAAAATTGTGTGTGGGTATCGGTACGCATCATACATTTTAATAAAAGTAAAAAATAATTAGGATCACACTTTATATTATTTGATCACCTTAATTTGTATAGGAAAAATAGTCGTCAAAAAGTGTGACCCTACCTTTAAAAAAATACTAGATACATTGAAATGTAAAATAGTAGAAAAAACGTGAGAACGTCCAACGTACAAATCTTTTGGGACAATGTTTCGTATTATTAGGTCATTCTGGCATCTTAAAAAATTAAAGGTTATATACTTATCTTTTCTCTTTCATTAGTTATATACATACATAACCAGAAATATGTTGGGTACATATGTGGGCACGCCATATGTTTGTTAGAATTAATGGGCTAGGCCCATAGCAATTTCTAAAATCTCAAAGCCCATGTGTAAAATGGCAAGTGGTGGTGCTAAGTTTAGTCCCACCTTGGAAGTTGAAGAAGAGTTGGACCTCTTTATATAGTGGGTTCTCTCTACCACTCTAAGTGATGTGTGAGAAGAGAAAGGGAAAACCACACGCGCGCGCTCGCTCGCCTCGCCTCGCCTCGCCTGGCCGGGAGGCGAGGCGAGGCGAGGCGTACATGCGACATGCGCGTGAATGGTCCGCCGAAATCCGGTCCGTCTCCTTGCAAGAGCGCAGCTTTCTTTTGCCGTTTTATTTTTATGTCTTGGCAGACAAGTTTTAATTTCTTGTCCGGTAAGTATACGAATTAAAAACCGAGTCGGTTTGGGATTGTGGTCGCGACACAATACCGCCTCTGGTCCTAATATATATACAGCTACCGGCTGCGGTCAGAGATACACCGAAAAACACCTAGGGTTTTGCCTCATCTCACAACTTGCGCCGCCATCGTAGTCTACTCCATCCCAAACGCCGGCGTGCATCGGCGCGTGGGAGAGCAGGTCTCCGGAACCGTTCGTCTTTGCGATCCTGCACCGGGAGAGGACAAATTAGGTTTTTGGGAAGCGCTGTGCGCGACTGCTCAAATTCGTCATCACGGGTCGTCTTCCGTCCAAGTCGGGCGGTGCTACTCATCGTCGTATTCATCGCCGTCAGCAGCAGATCGTCGCCAACATCGTCATCAACACTGTCGCACCCATAATAGCTAACGATCAGTATGTCCAACATCCTCTGTTCATGTCTGTTTCTACAGCTACTGTTACGTGTTTGCTGCTGTTATGCATGTCTTGCTGTTCTTCTAATTTGCTAGATTTTTGCATGCTAGTATCTCTTCTAGTCATGAATTATTTACTGGAATTAATCATGAACTTGCCTAATTTTCCAACATTCCAAAAACCTAATTATAGGCAATTTCCTGAGTTAACTATGGCTGGATTCGCTGATGCACTGAGGCCGGATAAGTTTACTGGTGTGCACTTTAAGAGGTGGCAGGTGAAGACCACGCTCTGGCTTACTGCTCTGAAAGTTTTCCACGCTAGTGTTGGTGCTCCAGAGGGAATGACCGACGAAGATCGGAGAAAATTCCAGGAAGCCAATACTATGTTTGTGGGATGCATTCTGAGTGTTCTTGCTGACCGTCTGTGTGATGTGTACATGCACATAAACGACGGAAAAATTCTATGGGATGCACTGAATGCAAAATTCGGTGCAACAGATGCAGGCAGTGAACTGTACATCATGGAGAGTTTTCATGACTACAAGATGGTGAATAACCGTTCTGTGGTTGAACAAGCTCATGAGATACAGTGCATTGTGAAGGAACTTGAACTCCTTAAATGTGTTCTACCCGACAAATTCATGGCTGGGTGCATGATTGCAAAGTTGCCTCCTTCATGGAGGAATTTCGCCACAACTCTGAAGCATAAGAGACAGGAGATATCAGTTGAAAATCTGATTGCATCTCTTGATGTTGAAGAAAAAGCTCGGGCTAAAGATACCACTGAAAAAGGAGGTGAGGTTCAGCCTACTGCTAACATGGTGCAGAGGTACCCACAGAACAAGAACAAAGGGAAGAACAAACCTGTTGTCAACAAGCCTACCAAGACTACTACCTTCAAGAAGAAGAAGTTCAACAAGGCTGAGTTAGAGTGCTACGCCTGTGGGAAGCCTGGACACTTTTCCAAGGAATGCCCTGAACGTGCAGACCGCAGAGGGAAAACAAGCTCCAAGACTGTCAACATGGTGACCGCTAGCAATACTGATGGGTATGGTAATTTACCTATTGTGCTTTCAGTATTTCAATCATCTTCGTGGTGGATTGATTCGGGTGCTAACGTTCATGTGTGTGCTGACATCTCCCTGTTTACTTCTTATCAGGTCGCAAGGGATTCTTCCGTCCTAATGGGGAATGGGTCACATGCTTCTGTTCGTGGCATTGGCACGGTGGATCTGAAGTTTACTTCGGGAAAGATCGTGCAACTAAGGAACGTGCAGCATGTCCCTACTATGAACAAGAATCTAGTTAGCGGCTCCCTTCTATGTCGAGATGGATTTAAGGTAGTTTTAGAGTCCAATAAAGTAATCATGTCAAGATTTGGACAATTTATAGGAAAAGGCTATGAGTGCGGAGGCTTGTTTCGCTTTTCTCTTTCAGATTTTTGCAATAAGTCAATAAACCAAATTTGTGCTAGTGTTAATGATGATGCAAGTATTTGGCACTCTCGTTTATGTCATATTAATTTTGGTTTAATGTCTCGGCTATCCAGCATGAGTTTAATTCCGAACTTCACAGTTGCCAAAGGTTCTAAGTGCCATAGTTGTGTGCAATCTAAGCAACCTTGAAAGCCTCATAAGGCTGCCGAGGAGAGAAACTTGGCACCTCTAGAACTCATACATTCTGATCTTTGTGAGATGAATGGTGTGTTGACAAAAGGTGGAAAGAGATATTTCATGACTTTGATTGATGATGCGACTAGATTTTGCTATGTTTATTTGTTGCAAACTAAAGATGAAGCATTAGACTACTTTAAAATCTATAAGGCTGAAGTTGAAAATCAACTAGAGAGAAAGATCAAGCGTCTTAGGTCCGATCGTGGTGGAGAGTATTTTCCAAAAGTTTTTGATGAATTTTGTGAGGAACATGGTATTATTCATGAGAGGACGCCTCCCTATTCACCTCAATCAAATGGAGTGGCCGAGAGGAAAAACCGCACATTGACTGACTTGGTGAATGCCATGTTAGACACTGCTGGTTTATCTAAGGCATGGTGGGGGGAGGCTCTATTGACTTCATGTCATGTCCTGAATAGAGTTCCCAACAATAATAAAGAGAAAACCCCTTATGAGGAGTGGGTTGGGAGAAAACCATCACTTTCTTATTTGCGCACTTGGGGATGTTTGGCAAAGGTCAATATTCCTATTCCTAAGAAACGCAAACTTGGACCAAAGACAGTGGATTGTGTCTTTCTAGGGTATGCTCAACGGAGCATTGCTTATAGGTTTTTAGTGGTAAAATCTGAAGTACCTGATATGCATGTTGATACTATAATGGAATCTCGTGATGCAACATTTTTTGAGAACATATTTCCTATGAAAGATATGCATAGCATTGCTAGATTTTCTTCTGAGATAATTCCTGAATCTAGTACAACTGATGAATATTTCGAACAATCACATGAGGAAGTCCTTGAGAAGGATAACAATGAAGTTCCTAGAAGGAACAAGAGACAAGGGATTGCAAGATCCTTTAGTGATGATTTCATTGTATACCTTGTGGACGACACACCCAAGACGATTGCAGAAGCATATGCATCTCCGGATGTAGATGATTGGAAAGAAGCTGTTCATAATGAGATGGACTCAATTCTTTCTAATGGAACTTGGGAACTAACTGATAGACCATATGGTTGTAAACCTGTGGGCTGTAAGTGGGTGTTCAAAAAGAAGCTAAAGCCTGATGGTACTATTGATAAATACAAGGCGCGGCTAGTGGCCAAGGGCTACACTCAGAAAGAAGGCGAAGATTACTTTGACACCTATTCACCCGTTGCTAGAATGACCACCATTTGAGTGTTACTTTCCTTGGCTGCCTCTTATGGTCTTATCATTCATCAAATGGATGTAAAGACAGCTTTTCTCAATGGAGAGTTGGAAGAGGAGATCTATATGGATCAGCCTGACGGGTTTGTGGTAAAGGGTGAAGAGAGAAAGGTGTGCAAGTTGTTAAAATCTTTGTATGGTCTGAAACAGGCACCTAAGCAATGGCATGAGAAGTTTGAAAGAACTTTGACTTCTGCAGGATTTGTCATTAACGAGGCTGATAGGTGTGTTTACTATCGCCATGGTGGGGGCAATAGTGTCATATTATGTTTGTATGTGGACGACATACTGATCTTTGGTACAAACATTAATGCAATTAATGAGGTCAAGTCTTTTCTATCAAAAAGTTTTGACATGAAAGATCTGGGAGAAGCCGATGTAATTCTAAACATCAAACTTATTAAGGATGAGAGTGGGATTACATTAACGCAATCTCACTATGTTGAGAAGGTCTTGAACCGATTCGGTTTTATGGATAGCAAGCCTTCTCCAACACCTTATGATCCCAGCGTGACACTCAGAAAGAACAAGAAAGAAACGAGAGATCAATTAAGATACTCTCAAATTGTCGGTTCACTCATGTACTTAGCTAGCGCTACAAGACCAGATATCTCTTTTGCTGTGAGCAAACTGAGTAGGTTCATGTCCAACCCGGGTGATGATCATTGGCATGCACTAGAAAGGGTCTTGCGCTATCTGAGAGGTACTATGAGTTACGGAATTACCTATTCAGGGCATCCTGCTGTGCTAGAAGGATATAGTGATTCAAATTGGATCTCCGATGTTGATGTACTTTACGCAACAAGTGGGTATGTATTTACTCATGGTGGTGGCGCAGTGTCATGGAGGTCTTGCAAGCAAACCATATTGACGAGGTCAACTATGGAAGCAGAATTAACTGCTTTGGACACAGCTACTGTTGAGGCAGAATGGCTGCGTGAGCTCTTGATGGACTTGCCGGTTGTTGAAAAACCTGTACCGACTATTCTTATGAATTGTGATAACCAAACGGTTATCGCTAAAGTGAACAATTCTAAAGATAATGCAAAGTCATCAAGACACGTGAAAAGACGTTTGAAGTCTGTCAGGAAGTTGAGAAACTCCGGAGTAATAACTGTTACGTATATACAAACAGACAAAAACCTGGCAGATCCCTTTACAAAGGGACTATCACGAAATGTGATAGATATTGCATCGAGGGAGATGGGTATGAGACCCATAGATGTTACACCATAGTAGTAACCCAACCTTTGTGATCGGAGATCCCGTGAATTAGGATCTGGGAAGAACAAGCTATTGGTTAACTGAGGAGAGTAATAACTTATGATCGTCTCCAAGTGAAGATGCAAAACTCTCAGAGCTGTAAGGCTCAGATCTGTAAGGCAGGTCGGCAACATGCCTTAATGTGGTTCTATTGGCTATAATTAGCGAAGATGCTATCCTACAGAGCAGTCTTGAAAGAACACACCTATATGAGTTCTGACTGTAAACGTCGCAGTCTATGAGATTTGGGTGATCTCTAGTAAACTCACGAAGAGACCAGGGAGTATGACGTATAAGCTCCAAACCGCGGGGTAGCCTACTGGCGGTCAGGTACTGGTTAAGACTTTGAGTGAAACCTGTTCACACAAAACTAGCAATTCAAGGCATAGTCCATTGTCAAGTTGTGAATGGATGTAGCTTAAAGTTCTAGGCAGAAGTTTAACTTAACAGTCTCTGCTGAAACACTGGTATATTAAACAAGTGGTGAGAGAAGGCAAATCTCTAAATGGGTATTTGAGATTTGGTGGGGGATTGTTAGAATTAATGGGCTAGGCCCATAGCAATTTCTGAAATCTCAAAGCCCATGTGTAAAATGGCAAGTGGTGGTGCTAAGTTTAGTCCCACCTTGGAAGTTGAAGAAGAGTTGGACCTCTTTATATAGTGGGTTCTCTCTACCACTCTAAGTGATGTGTGAGAAGAGAAAGGGAAAACCACACGCGCGCGCTCGCTCGCCTCGCCTCGCCTCGCCTGGCCGGGCCGGGCCGGGCCGTGGCGAGGCGAGGCGAGGCGGTGCGTACATGCGACATGCGCGTGAATGGTCCGCCGAAATCCGGTCCGTCTCCTTGCAGGAGCGCAGCTTTCTTTTGCCGTTTTATTTTTATGTCTTGGCAGACAAGTTTTAATTTCTTGTCCGGTAAGTATACGAATTAAAAACCAAGTCGGTTTGGGATTGTGGTCGCGACACAATACCGCCTCTGGTCCTAATATATATACAGCTACCGGCTGCGGTCAGAGATACACCGAAAAACACCTAGGGTTTTGCCTCATCTCACAACTTGCGCCGCCATCGTAGGCTACTCCATCCCAGACGCCGGCGTGCATCGGCGCGTGGGAGAGCAGGTCTCCGGAACCGTTCGTCTTTGCGATCCTGCACCGGGAGAGGACAAATTAGGTTTTTGGGAAGCGCTGTGCGCGACTGCTCAAATTCGTCATCACGGGTCGTCTTCCGTCCAAGTCGGGCGGTGCTACTCATCGTCGTATTCATCGCCGTCAGCAGCAGATCATCGCCAACATCGTCATCAACACTGTCGCACTCATAATAGCTAACGATCAGTACGTCCAACATCCTCTGTTCATGTCTGTTTCTACAGCTACTGTTACGTGTTTGCTGCTGTTATGCATGTCTTGCTGTTCTTCTAATTTGCTAGATTTTTGCATGCTAGTATCTCTTCTAGTCATGAATTATTTACTGGAATTAATCATGAACTTGCCTAATTTTCCAACAATGTTTGGACTGAATAATACAATGCATTAATATAGGAAAAACAATACCTGGTTTTCATTTGAAAAGTAACCATTGCTGGAACCGGTAATATATTATCTTTTGGAAATCAATGATTGATTGATGATGGTTATAGTGCATGCAAATAAAAATTAAAAAGCCATCATGTCATGGATTAAACATCATGCAACAACGAATATGACTTACTATAGCGGGCTTAGGTGCCCCATTTATTTATATAGTAGCACTATCCCGATTTCGAGATTAGAATAGTTATTCGACCCTATATAGGAGCGACCAGGTGTTTCCGAGATCCAGAAACCAGAAAATGCTACGCAGTTCCCCAACCTTCTACAAGCCGGGGACCCGATTTCGTTCCGGATCCCGCGCTCATCGGGGCCATTCCTGATCCGGCGCGCCGCCGTTCCTGATTCCGCGCGCACCGCCGCCGTTTCCCGATCCAGCATGCGGTCGTTCCCTATCCCCTGCGAACCACCGTCGTTCCTGATCCAGCGCGTCGCCGTTCCCGATTCCCCGCGCACCGCCGCCATTCCCGATCCAGCACGCCGCCTTTCTGAAGCTCGCGCGCTCCGCCCGTCATTCCCGAACCAACGCGCCGCTGTTCCAGAGCTTGCGTGCAGCCGTCATCGTTCCAGAACTCGTGCGCCCCACCGCCTCGAGCACGCGCGCTAATGGCGTGCTCGCCCGCCGCATTCCACCGCCCCGCATCTCCTGGACGACGTCCGCGCTTCAACCTCCCTCCTCCAGCGAGCCACTACACATCACCATCGATCCCCATGGTGAACGGCGCCGCCACCTCGATCTGGACTTCCACCTTCCCTGTCGCTCCCTTCCCCTGGATCTTCGCAAGCAGCCCCGCCCTGCGGCTTCGGCCACCACCGAGGACCACTAATTGACCTTCTCGCGAGGGCCAACTCGTCCTTCTAGAGGAGGGCTCGTCCCTGGAACAGCTGCTCTCGTCCCCTCCACCATTGTTGAGCTCGCCTGTCCCTCTCTCCCTGCTCTCGCCCACAACACCCAACAATGTTCCCCACCCACCGCCACCGCTCATCCCCGTCCGTGAGCCAAGGCTTCCCCTGTGCGTGTGCCACCACCTCGGATGCCTGAACTGCTATTCTGCTGGAGCAGCTCCTCCCGCCGTGCGTCTACCCAGACCTCAATCGCGCGGGGGCGGCATCCCATCCGATTGTGGTGTAGGTCGCAGTGCGCTGGCCAGAAAGATGCGTCCTCCGCCGCAGCTACTCGTGCGTGTGGCGGCTCATGCACCCCACTGCCGTGAGCGAGCTCCCAATGGCCGTCACAGCTGTTTACAAGTAGATTGCTCCCCATGGCCAGCACGGCTGTGTACAAGCTAGATGCCTCCGCTCTAAAAAAAACTTGCTCCTTATCTGATGCGGGCCACCACAACACTACATAGCCATCAGGACATGTTGACCGTGAAAAAGAGCAAACCATTGGCTCTCTGCAAAACATCTTTCTACATGCACGACTTGTGTTCGTTGAAATGTGTCTGGGAGCTAGAGTAGTACAGTACTTGTACATGTACTTGTGTATTATTGTAGTATTTTGTAGTATTTTGCACCGTACCCTTTCTTTGCTTATGTACTAGTCTCTAGCTCCAACCAAATTAAATTTCATAGAAGTTCGAAGATGACCAGCAGACAACGTCCTAGAAAACAACAATTTTTTTAATACGGACGTTCAAGTTAGAAAAAGTTAGAGACGTCGTCGACCTTTGCCTTAAAAATCTCACATACGAAATCAAGGCATTTTCACAACAACAAAAAATTGCCCAAATTAGCTATGTTATTTTACAAATATCGCATAAGTTCAAATACACCGACCGCCGAAGTTTGGAATTCTACTCACAACGCACCTTAAAAAAACGTAGAAGTTCAAATTAAAATAACGAAGCGGTTCAATGTTTACTAAAACCCTCAGTTTTTACTTGCTAATAAAATTAAAACCAAAAAGTTCAAATAAAAAATGGAGCGGTTCAAAATTTATATAAAATAAGGATTTTCCTCATTTCTAAAAAAATATCACAACAGGAACCTAAAATTATTACATATTGAAAGAAGGGGAAAACAATATGTGAGCATCAGTGTGTGGGTGTTGTTCTATTATGTGTGTGCGTGTGTGTAACTTTGCACAAAAATAAACTCTAGAAGTTCACAAAACCCTCAAAAGCCTATAAGTTAAAAGACAAAATAGTAGACAATTTTTTCCGTCTCTGAAACTAAACCAAAAAGTTCAAATTTAAGATACATAGCAGGTCAATGTTTATAAAAAAATTCAGAAATTTTTGTATCTAAAATAAAAGCAAGAAGTTCAAATTAACATAACACATGACTTTGATGCTTATTTTTTATAAAAAGAACATTGTTTTACGGTTTCAACAGATGGAAAAAAGTATTTCAAATAAACCAAGAAGTCCAAATTATATAAAAAAAGAAGTTCAATATTTATAAAAAACACAAGTTTTCTTCGTTACTAAAGAATAAAATTAAAGAAGTTCAAATTAAAATAAAAGGAGTAGTTTGATGTTTACGGAAAACTCAAATTCTTTCCATTTCTAGGAAAAAAAGTATGAGGTTCAATTTTATAACAATGGTCGATACTTATTTGAAAATAGATTTTTTCTAAGAAAAAGGTTAAGAAGGTCAATTTGAAATAACATAGAAGTTCGAAGAATATAAAAAACTCAGATTTGTTGCATGAAGTTCACGTGCACCCTCGTGCACGGTTCAGAATTTATATTGCGGGACGTTCGACCTCCAATTACATGTTTTATAATGAAAAAAAGACATGCGGCTTCAATTGCGTGTAATTCAACGTACACACAAAAATGTGATAGAAGTTCGTAATGGAAAAACGAGAAGTCCAAGTACTGTAAGGAATGCATTTTAGGTGAGAATAAAATGTATAAGAAAATAAAAGCTTAAAAGGTTTGTTCAAAGAAGTTCAAGTGCTATGTCCGGGGAAGTTCAAAAATTCTTACGATAAAGGTTCACCTTGTATTTCCATGTTCAAAAACACAAAAAGAAATTATTTTTTACGTTTTAAAATAATTCTCTCAATCCACAAAGAAGCTAAGTTATTATTTGGGAGCAATTTGATTTCAAAAAGAACATAAATAATTCAAATTATAAAAATAAAAAAAGTTCATGTACTACATGGTTTGTGTTTAATACGAGAAAATTGAATTAAAAGTCAAGGTCCAATTTTGTTGTTGTTATAAGTTCAAGTATTCGGTCGATGAAAGTTAAAAAATTTATTCTGAGAAAGGTTTGTACAAAAGGAATATCATTTGTGTAACACTGACGAATGGATGAGAAAATTACAAACTAAAATACGTCACAGAAGTTGAACGCGCAAACAGCAGGAAGTTCAACTACTACACTGAACGGATTTTGGACGAAAAACTTTTAAAAACCATCGCGAGTATCAAAAATGATCTGAATGGGAAAGTTGCGTGTTTACAGCAGCTTTCTGTCGGTATATCACTTGCTCAATTCCGGTAAGTGGTTGGGGAGTTACGGGTAAAAACAACACATGAAAAACATAGTGAAGTTCAAAAAGAACTGCTCCAGAAGTTGAACCTCTTCACGAAGTGCATTTTCAAAGACTCTATTTTTCTGATGAAGGCATAACGCATGATTGCAGAAGTTCAGGTTGATAAGCTGCCAGAAGTTCACGTACTACACAATGTGCATTTTGTATTAAAAAAGTATAAAATTGCAAAGGCTAAATTTGTTGTCGTTATAATTTCAAGTACTCCGTCGAAGAAAGTTAAAAAAATTATTGTGAGAAAGGTTTGTACAACAAGAATATCATTTGTGTAACACTGACGAATGGATGACAAAATAGCAAATAAAAATACGTCACAGAAGTTCAACGTGAAAATAGCAGGAAGTTCAACTACTATAGTGAATGAATCTCATACGAAAAACTCCTAAAATCGTCGCGAGTATGAAAAAACGATCAACACGGGAAAGTTGTGTGTTTACATCAGCTTTCCACCGGTATATTACTTGCTCAATTCCGGTGAGTGTTCCGGTGAGTGGATGGAGAGCTACGGACAATAAAAATCACGTGAAAAACAGAGTGAAGTTCAGGTACACACGCCAAGAAGTTCAGGTTTTTCACGTGGTGCATTTTCGAAGAATCTGTTTCGCGATAAAGGCAGAATGAATGATCTCGCTATTTTCGCAATTACTTGAAAACGGCTAGGAATCAGAGAAAACCATCAACATGAAAAAGTTTCGCATTTTTCGTAGCTTTTCAACGGGATATTATTTGCGCCTTTCTGTTAAAGTTTGTAGAAAATATGGCTAAAATACGTTTTTCGCCATTTTTGAAACTGACTTAAAACCGTAAAGAATTGGGAGAAACAATACATACCAAAAAGTTTCGCATTTGTTCAAGCTTTCCAACGCCATATCATTTGCTGCATTCGGAAGGACGGTTTAGAAATGCGATCAAAAATACGATTCACGTTTTTTGTGCGAAGAAAAAATGGTTTTCAAAACTGCTCTTAAACCGCTTATATTTTGCCAAAAATTTAAGTTGGGTCATGATATTGGGGTCCATAGCTTTCCAATGGTATATCGCAAGCCCCATTTGGCCAATGTTGGCGGAAGTTCAACCTAGTTCACAGGGAAGTTCAACGTACTACTAGCGGGGCAGGTCAGGTTGTGATCATAATATTATTCTAATCCCGTGATCAGAATAGTGTTTATGTATATATATATATATTGTCATATGATCTCTTATGCTAAAGTAACAATTCCATCACAATTTCAAGTATGAACCATAAACTTCATTGAAAACTAACAAACTATAATCTCAGTCACTGAAGCAATTGTAATTTATCATAACATCAGAAAGAGTCAATAAGAGCTTTTCAACAAGTCCACATACTCAACTATCATTTAGTGTTCCACAATTGCTAACACTCACGCGATATGTATGTTTATGAAGTTTTAGCCGGACACAGAGAGAGATAGGGGCTTATAGTTTGCCTCTCAACTTTTTACCTCAAGGGTAATGTCAACAATAATAGTTCGTGAAAACTCACATCCAATTAGCTATATGTATCTGGATCTTTCCAACACATTGTTCTTGCCAAACGATAAAATGTAAAAAGGAAAGGTGAAGATCGCCATGACTCTTATATAAGGTAGAAGATAAAAGTAAAAGATAGGCCCTTCTTAGAGGGAAGCAGAGGTTGTCATGTGCTTTTATGGTTGGATGCACAAAATCTTAATGCAAAAGAACGTCACTTTATATTGCCACTTGTGATATGGACCTTTATTATGCAGTCCGTCGCTTTTATTTCTTCCACGTCACAAAATCGTATAAAGCTTATTTTCTCCACATTAATAGATCATACATATCCAGAGAGCAATTTTTATTGCATGCACCGATTACAACTTACTTGAAGGATCTTACTCAATCTATAGGTAGGTATGGTGGACTCTCATGGCAAAAACGGGTTTAGGGATATTTGGAAGCACAAGTAGTATCTCTACTTGGTGCAAATAAATTGGCTAGCATGAGAGGGAAAGGAAAGCTCAACATGTTGGACGATCCATGACAATATAATTTATCTCAGATGTAAGAAAACATAACCCTTTACATTGTCTTCCTTGTCCAACGTCAACTCTTTAGCATGTCATATTTTAATGAGTGCTCACAATCATGAAAGATGTCCAAGATAGTATATTTATATGTGAAAACCTCTCTTTCTTTATTACTTCCTATTAATTGCAACGATGACCAAAACTATGTTTGTCAACTTTCAACAACTTTTATTCATCATACTTTCATATGTGAAGTCGTTACTCTCCATAGGATCCTTATGATCTCTTCATTTCTTTCTTTTTATTTCCTTTTCTTTTATTTTATTCCCTTGAGATCATAGGAAAATTATCAAGCCGTTGACTCAACACTAATCTTTATTATATAAAGCTCACGGACTCGATTACATAGAAGGATCATAGAGCAAAACTCAAAACTAGATCACACTAAAACTTAATTCTACTAGATTAAGATATTACCAAAAGGATCGAACTAAGAAAAACGATAAAGATAAAAGTGATGGTGATACGATACCGGGGCACTCCC